>NW_024532962.1:0-128218 GCF_016097555.1 Gigantopelta aegis | reverse complement strand
CTGATTTTTGACAATTGAAGAAGTCTGTTGGCATATACTTTTGGACATCAAATATTCCAGAGATTACACCATTTTTTGTTGTTTATTGGGTGGCCCTTTATCCCACTCCTCTCGGTACTATCACTATCTTTGTATTGATCTAGGAACTGATATTGGTACCAGCCATCTCCTTTAGCATACGAACAACCAGAGAGCAGTATTATGGAGAGAACACCACGAGATTGCTAAACGTGATAAACTGGTTAATAACAGGTTTGTCTAGCTGTGTCATGATAGTGATATTCAATTGCTAATGTCTCATATCAGGTTAATCAGTATGACATATGGGCAAATCGGTATGATGCAAGCATTAGCTGGTTTCTTCACATATTTTGTTATAATGGGATAAAATGTTTTTCTTCCTTGGACATTGTTAGATTAAGACAAAATGGTGGATGATAAAAGTGTTTATGTACTGATAGTGATTTTGGACAAGAGTGGGTAAGTCAACTTACAAACTAAATCATTTTTTATACATTTTCTAGAACTATGATTATCGTAAAAAACTGGAATATACCTGTCATACTGGTTTCTTTATCAGTATTGTTATAGTACAATGGCAGACCTATTATCTGTAGACAAGACTTAATTCTCTTCTTTCAACAACAAGTTTAGGTCAGTCAATAATTTAATAACTTCGTGTTTATCAGTGTCTCTATGATAGAAACCATTATTTGACGTTTGGTTGATACTTTGAGACAGCTCGGCTATATTTCTAGTATATTGTCCAGGGCCTAGATGTTGCTTTGAGAATGCAGGGACTACGTTTGAATGGTGGTGTGTAGCACTGACCTTCTCTATCCTGATCTTTATCTATGATGAAATACGTAAATGGATATTACGTAGATACCCAGGAAGTAAGTAATTGATTATTGACCCTTTAATTTGATTGACATTATTACAGGTTGGGTAGAGAGAGAAACTTATTACTAAGACCTCTATAGAGCACACATTACATATTATTAGTAATGACACAACAAACATTCAAACTGTCTAGGATTACATTATAGTTCATTGTGTTGTGGCTATCTTGATAGCATCTTGTAAGATCTTCAATAAAGAGATCAATATCTTTAGTAGTTGTCTGACGACCCACACTTATCCTTAATGCATTTATAGAGCTATAGAGTCTGGTATACCAGTAGCTAATAGCACTGAAGATGGTCTAATAAACAATACTAATATATAATACGATATATTATATGAGGCATACTTTATAACACAGAAATGACAGGCTGCTCCAGCACTTGCTTGACAATGTTTTAACAAACTCAGTATCTTGAATCCTGTAGAATATGATGAAATCATAATGACATCATCACCTAGTCCAATGATGAAATCATTATGACATCATTATACCTTCTAGTCCAGAGCCTATCAGTGATACATTACAAGTATTAGGCAAAGTATCTACTGAAAAGTGACTGTTGAAATGAAGTTGGTCACCAAATGTAGTCTGTTATGTAATAATAATAATACTGAGGAAATGAGGAAAGGATAGACCTGTAATGAGACTCCAAATAGTCTCTAATAGTTTTCATATGACAATTATATTCACTGAGGTGGTCTGTTACAAGTTGAGCAGCCTATAGCAACAAAGATATTATAAACTCTAACTATTGTCCCTTACTTTGCCTAAACCCACTATCATAGGAGTATTCTCAGTTCTGTAGAGTTAATATTAGATATCTTATTATAATATATTACTGACCCAGGACGATATCCATCTCTCCTGTCCACCTCCATATAACAAGAGGGTGGATAAGGTGTTCCATTAGTTGTGAGGTCTCTAACATAATAGAGTGCTCCAATACGTGGTCCCATAGAACTTGTGTCTATACAATTGTTAAATAATCCACTCCTAACTGTTGTACATCTACTGGTATCTTCCCTATAGCCTGAAAATATAGTATTTTAATCAGTTGTTAAAAGAATTACCTGTGCAGCATCAGTATGAACTAGTATTCTTAACGGACTGTGTGATTCATTATGCTTCCCAATAGCCTCACAGATTCTCTTACAGGCTAATAAAACAACATCATTATATGTAAAACATATTACTATACTTACTTGTATAGCTCCTGTTTCATTGTTAGCTAACATAACAGTCACTAATACTGTATTAGGTTGTATAGCATTCATAATACTATCAACAGTAACAGCTCCAGTACCTTCCATTAGTGGTAAGATAGTTAGTTCTATATTATATTAGTAATACTATATAATGTATTATATTATTATGTACCAATGACTCCATCACTTTCTAGTTGTTGTAATGGGCTTAAAAGACACATGTTCAATACAAGATGCTATAATATGAGGACAAATGCCTCTCTTGTTACTATTGTTAATTCCTCTATTAGTAAAACTACCTATAAAATACTATATTGTTGCTCTAGAATAAAGGCAACATCCTATTGACATCATTATATACATAATAGACTACCTCCTCGGTACCTCCAGAAGTAAATACAATATCTAAAAAATCATTAGAATTGTTATATAACATTGATAATGGACTTACCTTTCAGTTGAACTGTTGATCATGTTAGCAATCTGCTCTCTGGCATTTTTAATAGCTAGTTTAGAGACTTTATTCTGAAGATATTATTATAAATATTAATATAATATTCATTATGTACCATAACTACTACTGGGGATTAGTCCAGTGCTCCTGTAATGATTGAGTAATTACTTTTATTACTTCAGAGCTAATGGAGTAGTTTGCCATTATAATCTAAATAGATAACAGAGTCCGCCATTGTTCAATGACTTCACTAAATTATTAATATACTTATCATTGTATTATATTGTACATAATATTGTACTAACTTTATTTTAATTCTTTTAAATAAGATAAAATTACAGAGACAACCTACAAAAAAATAGAATATATATTAGGGTAAACCCCTATTAATTTTACTACCTTCCTCTCGTATACTAATATAATAAAGTGGGCGGTGGTCGATACAACCACGTGGTGTTCGATGGCAGATTTTTATCCGAATGGTGATCCTGAGGACGATGACGTTTTCAAAGTGTCTCTATGACGGAGTGGACGTAGCTCAACCTATACGTACAGTACAAGACAAATGGAAGTTGTTACCCTGCTTTCTTAAAAGTCAGAGGATTAGTAAACAGCATATCGATTCCTTTAATTATTTCATTAATACTGAAATCAAGAAAATAGTTAAAGCCAATGATATGATCACCAGTGACGCTGATCCTAACTTTTATCTCAAGTATCTAACTATATATATTGGAAGACCTGAAGTTGAAGAGTCTTTTAATGTAACAAAAACCTATCGCACCTCATGAATGTCGTCTTAGAGACATGACTTACTCAGCTCCTATTACAGTAGATATTGAATATACTAGAGGGACACAAAGGGTTATTCGTAAAGGACTACCTATTGGCCGTATGCCAATCATGTTACGCTGTTCAAACTGTATATTATCTGAGAAATCACCTAAAGAGATGGCTCAATTGAATGAGTGTCCGATTGATCCTGGAGGGTATTTTATTGTAAGAGGAGTTGAGAAAGTCATTTTAATTTCAAGAACAGCTTTCAAAAAAACCGTATCATTGTGGATCTTGACAGGAAAGGTAACATCGGATGTTCAGTTACTAGTTCCACTCATGAACGTAAAAGTCGAACAAATCTCATTGTTAAATCAGGTCGCTTTTTATTTGAAACATAATTTCATTTACTGATGATATTCCAGTAGTGGCTGTATTTAAAAGTATGGGAATAATTAGTGACCAAGAGATTGTACAGACAGTTGGTAGCGAGGAACATATACTGAACAACGTTTGGCACCTTCTCTAGAAGAATGTGCTACTCTCAAAATATTTACACGAAAACAAGCTTTGGAGTTTATCGGAACAAAGACTCGTAAGAGTACGTGGGGAAGACGCAAGACTAAAGTTGAAGAAGCTCAAGAGGTATTATCAAATCTTGTCTTAGCGCATATACCAGTTTGAAGGACATGATTATCGTATGAAGTCTGTCTTTTTTAGCTCTAATGGTGCGTCGTGTTATAATAGCACAGCGTGAGAATCAAGTTGATGATCGAGATTACTATGGTAACAAAAGACTGGAATTAGCTGGTCAGTTTGATTATCTTTACTTTTTGAAGATCTCTTTAAAAAGTTCAACTCTGAGCTTCAGAGAATTGCTGATCAAACAATTCCTAAGCAAAGAGTTCAACAGTTTGATGTAGTACGTCACATGAGACAGGATCAGATAACTCACGGTCTAGATAACGCTATCTCCACTGGTAATTGGACACTGAAAAGATTCAAAATGGAACGTGCTGTGTCACTCAAGTTCTCTCTCGTCTCTCATTTATCTCTGCCCTAGGTCACATGACCCGCATTACCAGTCAGTTTGAAAAGACTCGTAAAGTGAGTGGTCCTCGTTCTCTTCAACCCTCTCAATGGGTATGTTATGTCCATCTGATACACCTGAGGGTGAGGCTTGTGGTCTTGTTAAAAACTTAGCCTTAATGACTCATGTTACAACTGACCAAGATGAGGCTCCTATTAAGAGACTTGCTTTTAACTTAGGAGTTGAAGATATACGCTACTTGTCTGGTGAAGAGGTGTCTAGTACATCATATATCTGGTATTACTGAATGGTAACATATTGGGGGTAGTTCAAGATTACAGAGGACTCATTCACAAATTTCGTCTCCTTCGAAGATGTCGTCGATTGAGTGAGTTTGTATCAAATATATCCTGATCATCATCATCATTGTGTTAATATCTCATGTGGATGGTGGGCGTGTCTGTAGACCTTTATATTATCGTAGAGAAAAGTCAGGCCTAGAGTCACTGCAGATCATATTGATTTACTATCAAAAGGAATGGAATTTGAAGACTTTTTACAACGAGGGTTAGTGGAGTATCTAGATGTCAACGAAGAGAACGACTCCTCTATAGCACTATATGAGTCTTATATCACAGAATCTACCACACATCTTGAAATAGAGCCATTTACATTACTTGGTGTGTGTGCTGGCCTTATTCCTTATCCTCATCATAACAGTTCAGTCACCACGTAACACTTATCAATGCGCTATGGGGAAAACAAGCCATGGAACTATTGCTTATAACCAGCAAAATCGTATTGATACTCTGCTGTATTTACTGGTCTATCCACAAGCTCCTCTAGTCAAGTCAAAAACTATTGATTTAATTCAATTTGATAAGATACCAGCTGGACAAAATGCAACTGTAGGCTGTTATGAGCTATTCTGGTTATGATATTGAAGATGCTCTCATTCTCAACAAAGCTTCACTTGATAGAGGGTTTGGTCGTTGTCTAGTATATCGTAAGCAAGTCTGCTCATTAAAACGTTATGCTAATCAAAGCTTTGATCGTATTATGGGACCAAGTCGTGATGCTCATACTGGTAAACCAATTTGGAAACATGAAGCGCTAGATCAAGATGGTATTGTGGCCCCTGGAGAGAAAGTCTGTAATCGACAGACATTAGTTAACAAGTCAGTACCACTTGTTACACAACCTCTCCAGCAACAGACTCCTGGTAACCAATGGGGAGGCCAGACAGTTATAAAGAATCCCCCGTTAACTATAAAGGCCCTACAGATGTATATGCTGAGAAAGTATTAGTGACTTCTAATTCTGAAGAGTCTTATTTTGATCAAGATTCTTTTACGAGACACAAGGCGTCCTGGAAATTGGTGATAAATTTAGTAGTCGTCATGGACAGAAAGGAGTGTGTGGTCTTATTGTACAACAGGAAGATATGCCATTCTCTGATTTAGGAATCTGTCCTGATATTGTTATGAATCCTCATGGTTTTTCCATCTCGTATGACTGTTGGTAAACTCATTGAATTGTTAGCAGGTAAAGCTGGTGTATTAGATGGGGGGGACAATTTCATTATGGGACAGCATTTTGGTGGCGATAAAGTTGCTGATGTCAGCGCTGATTTAATACGTAATGGATTTAACTATGCTGGTAAAGACTATGTCACATCTGGTATAACTGGTGAACCATTACAAGCTTATATCTATTTTGGTCCTGTCTATTATCAAAAACTCAAACATATGGTATTAGATAAAATGCATGCTCGATCACGTGGTCCTCGTGCAGTTCTCACTCGTCAACCTACTGAAGGTCGTTCTCGTGATGGCGGTCTACGTCTTGGTGAGATGGAAAGAGACTGTCTTATAGATATGGAGCTAGTCTATACTATTAGAACGACTCATGATTTCTAGTGATATATTTGAAGTTGATGTCTGTGGTCAATGTGGTCTACTTGGTTACTCAGGTGGTAAGATCTCTATTATAATATAGTTAATTAATGTATTATTATAATAATATAGGTGTCATTATTGTCAATCTTCTGGTCATATATCATCTCTCAAGATACCTTATGCTTGTAAACTGTTATTTCAAAGAGCTTCAATCAATGAACATCATACCACGTATTACATTGAGTAAATGTATTGATTAATATTTCAGTCATTAATGAATTATGTGGAATAAAAAATGAATTTATTGTTTAATAGTTTGTAGTATTGCTAGTAATTCTTGTGGAGTTGGTTTTTTAGCTACTAGTGGCGATATACCTACAGCAGAGAGAGCCTCAGCAGTACTAGGTCCAATAGCACAATACTATAATAATAATATAATGTAATATAATGTAATATATAATATACTGACATTTAGTGCATATATATCATGTATTGTTGAGTGTATTATAGGAAAAGCAAATTGAACCCAGATGGACTGAAAAATATAACACTTGTCCCATCTTTCCAGTTCTAGATAAAGAGATAATAGAGAGACAGATAGATAGATGACACTAACTATTGTTCTAATATTTGTTTCAAGTTGTGAGTGAGGACAAGTTTCATAACATATTAGTGAATGTAATCCAATACCAGCTTCATGAAGTCGTTGAGGTAATATTTCTTTACGTAAGTTACCACAAGGAAATAACAGTGGTTTATCATCAATACATCTAGCTACAATAACAACTAATATATAATATATAGAATGTACTGACATTTAATAATGACATCACTTAATAACTCAGCATTATCAGATGATCCTAACACTCTATCTAATCCAAGTTGTCTCCTTACTAAATTAATACAAATTATTAATAAACTATTATAATAATAATACTGACCACATTTCTTCAGTAGCTTGTCCTACCACAAATACAGGTAAATGAGACCAATTTTGTTTAAATATTCTAATCATAATATAATGAATACACTCAAGACAATATTAGCTATACCTATATTATTAACTTGTGTTACTATAGACTGTACTGATGTCTGACTAGTAAATACTAATCCTATATTAAAAATAATATTATAATATAATAACTAATAAAACTGTACCAGAAAATTCATGAGACTGGTTAAGACACACCTCCAAATCAGATTTGATGTAAACTTAAATTCTAAGACTGGTATAAATTGCACATTGTAACCAACTTGACTGAGAACCTGTAAAGACAATATAGATTATCATTTAAGAGTAGTATTACCTGTTCATAACTATCATGAGGCTCTTTCTTAGCTCTCTAATAATACTACTTCATTCATCGTTACATCTATGAATAATTAATGACGTTATGAATAAAATTAAATTTGATTTATAAGATGGCGGTCAGTGTTACCATAGTAACCGCATTTAACCAACAACTGTAAGTAAAATGTCTGACGTTGAATCTGAAGAAGGAGAAGATCAGGGACCTAATTTGGGAGTAAGTCAATAGTAGAATATACTATCCTAGTATTGACTTTATGTTTGTGGGGTAGACTTATGAAGGAGAGAGAAATGAAGAAGGTGAACGTCATGGACAAGGGTCAGCAGTCCTTCCAAATGGAGACACTTACAAAGGCCAATATGCTAATGGCAAGAAGAATGGACAAGTAAATGATATTTACTTAACTTATCTTCATAAAGAACATTTAGGGATTTTACAAGTTTAAATTTGGTGTTCGTTATGATGGACAATATGAAAAAAACAATTTGAAACATGGAGAAGGTACATTCTATTATCCAGATGGGATCTATATACGAAGGTAATGATGACAGAACACATATATAACAACAATAATGTATTATTGATAGGACAATGGCATAATGATGTTCGTCAAGGTATTGGTAAATACACTTACGTTAATGGAGACACATATGAAGGAGAGTGGGATGCTAGCTTACGTCATGGTACTGGTACATATACATACAAACAAACAGGAGCTCAGGTAATTTACTGACTTATGTGATAAAAATTTTATCTCAATACAGTATGGGATAGGACAGTGGGTCAATGGACGACGTGAGGGAACGGAGAACTCATTTTTCCTGGCTATAAATATAAAGGAAACTTCCTTGGAGATCAGGTACATGTACTGCTGTGATTTATTGCAAATATTATAAGTTTATTACAATATATTAGCCTCATGGAGCAGGGAAATACTCGTTTGATTTTGGAGTACAACAATTGGGTGATTACGTTCTGGAAAAATCAGTTAGTAGTGAAATGTAATTAATGTACTAAATGATAGGGATCTTCTTTTTCACTTAGAATAAAGAGGGTGAAGATGATGAAGAAGACGATGAGGAAAGTCAAAAGCTTGTACCAAGATGGCGGGTGGACAAGTGAACCCTGTAGCATGAACCATTACATTTACAAACATATTATAGTTATCTCATATCAATTTTTGTCTTACTGAAAATTTGTCCTAGGATAAGATTTCTCAAGATAATTTTTATCCTATGATAAAATATTTTAGACAAAAATATTTCAAGTCAATGTCTATGCTAAGACTAATGATCAAAGTAGATGGCAATAAATTATTCTTGTTAGGCAAAAACACCGAATTAAAAACTTCCTTTTTGTGGATATTTATCAGTGTCTATCAATGTATATCATATTTTTATGATGCCAGTAATGCAATCATTTGTGTAGGTGGTATTATTATATTGTTTGGTTATTTGAGTATCAGTTAATTCATGTTGTAGCTATCACATTACTGCTCTAATATTGATGGAATTATTATAGTTTACATTAACCATTAGAACTTGATATAGACTTATGATATAGGCTGAAATAAATCAGGAAAGATGTTTACATTTTTATTACTTGTTCTAATCTTCTCAAATATTATTTTGATAAAGATATATCAACATAATAAAATAATATTATGACAAATGGTTTTATTTTGGTTGTTTTTTTAAAAGACTTCATTGTTAACTGAACAATGTTAAAATGTTACATATCTTCCCCCCCCCAATTACATACCATTATGTTGTAACAGGCTAGCCAGTAGACTGCCATTAAACATTTCATAGTTACCATTAATTGTTCCTACGCCTATGTTCTTTACTTCGTCCGTTGAACACATTCATAGTTACCGTTAATGAGATTCATGACCGATAGGGTTGTGCCCACAAGAACATGAAGACAAAATCTGCAGTACATATAAAAGGAAAAATGAAAACAACCTTGGATAGGTTGTGTTGTGGGCCAGCGTTCTGCAATGCATCAGACCTCTGAGATGGTTTACCAGCATACTCTACGGAGTATCCGAAAGGCCGACTAGGATAGGCTGGTAGTCTCCCTTTAAACGAGAAGAGGCTGGTGTATTTGTGGTTCCCGGTTCCTGAATGCGACATTCCCTAAGAGCTGAATCCCGTACGGCTGGTTTTAAGTTAGGGCGACGCTCCAGCCAGGATTACCTCGCGAAGACGAGGGTTACCAAGCCAGTGGCGGTCCCCAGCTAGCAATAGCAGGGAATCCTGGAGCCTAAGTGGAAGCCTGAGTGGGTGAGCGAGTAGGAATCGTTTGGGCAACACAACATGTTTTTTTTTATAAATCTAACTTTTTTTATAAAATCGCTTGGAAGGAATGTTACTGGGAAGTGATGCTAGTATAACTGGTCAGTGTTTTATAGAGAACATTCCACGAACTTCCTTTAAGTTGTATGGTATACATAAAACATACAATTGGTATTACAGCATAATAAACTGGTTTATTAGATGTATTCAAATTTTGATATTGACAATATGTTTAAAAAATTAAGACATGAAATAAAAATATTAGTTACGGTTAAAAATGGTAATTATTTAAAAAGGTTTGAGTACCTCCTGTATATTCCTTGTTTGGTATATAGCTGTTGGTGCTATTACTATAACTATACATAACACCATTGTTATAGCTGATGACAATGAGCATCCTTTGAACAATACTAAGATTTCTCTAGGCTTTGCTATAATTCACCACTAATAAAAACTATAAAAATAGATTGATAGATACAAAAAGTGTCTAATGGTTTGAAGTGAATGGTAATTCTCCAGCTAGGATAACATTGTCTTTGTCCTTATTTGTCTTTTTCTATAGTACCAGTGTGTTCTTCTAAATTTTTTTCCACAATATACAAGTAAACTTTATCTAATAGATCAAAGTCATCTCTCTCTCTCTCTGCCTCTGCCCTTCTTCTTAGATATTTTTTGAAAAGTAACACATTATTGCAGTCAGCTTTCTTTGATATTTTTCTGCAAATTATGAGTTAATACAAGTATTGTTTGTTCATTCTTCTAAGGTTAGAACAATTGGAATTAGCCATTTTAGTCTGGTAGACAAAATTTTACATCAAACAACCAAAAATTTCAAAAGAATTGTTGAATTGTTTTTGTCCTAGGACAAAAATTTTCGTGACAATATGTGATAGACTAAATTTTAACCCTTTACGTCCCACTACTACTTTTTAATCAACATAAATGGAATTTCTAATACGCATGCTCGGACATGCTCCTACGCTCTTTATAAGCCGTTTTGTTTCTTGTTTGCAAGCATACAAGATAGCTAGTAAGTTAAATTGGAAGAGGGAGTATGTTTGTATCGGCGTAGATCCAGCAGCCGTCCTGTTAAAAGTTAAGGACAAAATGGCTCTTCATTTAGTGATAGCATTGCTTTCATGCTTTGCTATTAACACAGAGGTAAGTAGAACATTGTATGATATGAAATGTTACTAATATTGTTACATCAACAATATTATTATTATATATTTTAGTTGTAATATGATGATTTTAAGATGGCAAAAAAGTAGAAGTGCATTATATTGTGTTAGGCCTTTGTTCTAACTGGTACTGTTAGTATTTGATCAACACTTGTCTTGCCCACTCAGTCAAGTCTAAACACAATGAAATCTGGCACCATATTACATCCATTGTAGACTAAATGTTTGTTTCACACCCAGTTATAATATACTATTATATATTGTTTGTGTTCTTGTAGAGTCATCAACTTATTTTGGACATTTCTCGAGGTAATATATATTAATGTGAGGTGTGGTATCTACAACACCTTCATATGACCACCCAAATATAGTAATCTCTGGATTTTTTATTACTATATATTATAGCTATTCACTTTGTACTGATCTGTGTTAATATGTTAGCGAATCACTTTATTGTGCTGATATATGCAAGTGGTAGAATGTAAAGCCTTCCTTTGTTGTTTGAATTCTTGTTAATTAATAGTTGTTGACAACACAAAGTATTATTGTTATTGTGTCACGCTCAGACATTTATTTAACATGACAAAAGGTCTCTGGTGCTATAATCCAATTTCTTAGAATTAGTGACATCACACTATGATAGTTCCAACTACTGCTACCACTATTAGTAATAGAATTATACTTTTGCATTTAAAGTGATACATTTTGTTTTTTGACATTTTAATAATAAATAATTCATACAGCTGATGATGTCATAGATTTCGGGCATTCTGATTGGTGAGTCAAAAAGTAGCTCAAATATGAGGAATTGTATTAGTCACCAGATGCATTTCTGACCTTAAGCAAGTCAGCATTTGGAGATGAGACTAGCACAAGGTGCTTTACTAAAAGATGAAGGCAGTTCCCTAGTGTTGTCATAACTAATTTGATATGCAAAAAATTCATGTAGATATATATACTGTTGATGTACTAAAAAATTCACAGTTACTACAAACTGATGACTAGATGAAAGGAATATGTTGTTATGATTCGCCTCAGTTAACAAAAGATAACTTTACACTTTTGTTAGTGTTAATGAATTAAAGTTCATAACTGTACTCACACATCCTTTAGTTCCTCAAAATCCCATTAGTATGGTCCTATAAAGGAGTCTACTGATATCACAATAAAATTTGGATAGCCTTTCTGGAAGAAGTACGTCTTCTTAAAGAAACATGTCGTATGAATGCAAGTCAAAGAGAGGTTTTGTTGAACAACAAGTAAAGGAACTGTCACAATATGAACGAGATAGTGAACGTGTGCTTGAGAGTGATATCAATACAATGACTGATGAACAAAAGAACCAAATACGTCAAAGTTTCATGATGCAATGAGAAAATTATTTGCTGATCAAGAAAGACAAGAGAAAGAGCTGAATGACAATTGTACTCGTCAATTTCAAATATTATCAATAGTAACATGGATAAGACATTAGATTATGTTCAGTTCACGTTTAATGGAGAACAGACAAAGATTAAACAATTCGTCTATCATGTGGAGAACTATAAACATCATCTTCAAACAGCTCTTGATGACTGTATTGATATGTATGCTCCAATGTTTATTGGAAGACGTGGATCTCCTATCAGTGGCTCTACCTCAGAAGTATGTATGGTCTTTGAAGTAGAAGGATTGATCAGTTTTATTAAGAGGTTTATAGATGAGGTCACCAATTTATATGACATTAATGATAGCTCTGTTAGTCCAACACAAACTGTCTCTCCTACTGATATAGACGCTACTCCTATTGTTACTAATGTACTGCTAAAAACAGCCACGCCCACAGGTATATATTGGATTATTTGAGAAATTCTCAAAACAATAGACAAGACTAGGATTGATATAAATAATTTATTATTTTTGTAGTAGACTTCCTTCTTCTGTTGGCCATCATTCTAATAATCACCATGGAAACACACCGCATCACCACGGAAACCATAGGCACCACCCCCATCATAATGAACACAAACCTCATCATCGTGGAAACCATTCACATCACCCACCCTGGCAACCATCATCATCATCATCATAACCATCATGGATCTAATGGTAAGACTGTTTATCATCTCCTCAAATGTCATCAACACCTTGTTCTGGTGTAAGGGAAACTAACCGACCACACCCACCCTGTTGTCATTGATGATGGAACAATTGACCATATACAGGCTTCACCCCATCATATTGATATTCACACACCTCCAATTGACCCGGGATCACATGCTCTCTCCCATATATGGTCGAGGACACTGACAGTTGTTGTGGTCTGTAGTGCAGTTAGTGCTGTCCTCATATTAGCTATTATCTCTGTGGGTTAACCCTGTTAATTATGCGTTGCCCCAGTCCAGGAATAAAGGTTGGTCACATTTGTCGGAAGAACAGAAAATAGCAACAAATGAAAGAGTCTGGTTACGTTAAATCCTACTTACCCAATTTTTTTGATAAAGTCACTCAATAAACTAATTAACTATTGTTGTGTTATTTACTTTGCAAACTATATTATACATGATTTTAATTTCATTCATTCATTTGGTATAAGATTTCAGTGGACATCAATTAGAATATAAAAGGTGGTGACAATGAAGGTTGTAGTAGTACTAGTGTTAGTTGTAGTATCTACTGTAGACTCTCTATCCTGGGACACACAAGGTTATATTTTGTACTGTCCCTGTATGGGTAAGCCCCTCATGAGATAAGCATTAATTGTTGTATTGGGCTACTTGTAGGACGATTTGGAAATCAAGCTGCACACTTTTTAGGAGCACTAGCATTTGCTAAAGAATTAAATCGTACGTTGACGTTACCTCCATGGAGAACCTATGTACGTCAGGTGAGATTTGAAACATTATCATGTTATCTATTGTATCATCTCTAGAGAAATGTCCCATTTAAAGAATGGTTCAAACCTGAAGTAGTTCAGGAATACCACAAAGCATTACCATTAGAGGAATTTTTAGAACATTTTGGTAAAAATAAGATGGCCAGTTGGTCAACGTATGGATATTGTTATCGATCACATAAACCTCACGCTACTGATTGTGAAATGAAAGAAGGTAACCCATTTGGTCCATTTTGGAGTGAATTAGGAGTTGATTTTGACAGGTAAGGGAGACAATATTAAAATGTATTTAATATTTTAATACACAACAGATCAGAATTTACATATTTAACTTATGATACTAAAATGAAATCTATTAAAGAACACCCCCCAATGGATGACAAAGTAATATAATTATGTATCCATTATTTAACATATATGCATCCATTGCTTTGTTTATTCATCCATTACTGAAGAGATATCTATCCATTAGATATTCACCTGATCTTCATCCAGTGTTAGCTTTTAAAGGTGCTCCCGCATCATTTCCAGTCAAACCCTATCACAGACATTTACAACGCTATCTACAATGGAGTGATACTATTAATACATTAGCAATGGAGTATATTAATGACGTTATGGGCGGAGCTAAGTATATTGGAGTTTCACATGAGAATTGGAAGTGACTGGGTATAATATAATATATTATATTATAATGTGTGTATGTTTAATAGAATAGAGCTTGTGAACATGCAGTGGGACTACGATCGTTTATGGAGTCATTACAATGTCTTGAGGATACCCCTGATATTACAATCACTAATGAACTTTGTTTTCCTCCATATCTCAAGTAGTAAATGACATTTTAATAGTCAGTAAACACACCAATATATATACAATATATATAGCTAGTGATAGTCAACCTAATATTAGTGAGTTACAACAAAAAAAACTAGGATCAAAGGTCAGTCCATATTACTTGAGTCATGTGATAATCATGTGATCACACAGATTAAATTATATTTCCTTAGTCCTGAACGACCTCAAGTTGATTTAGCTATATTAGGAAAATCTGACTATTTTATTGGAAACTGTGTCTCCTCATTTTCTGCCTTTGTCAAAGAGAACGTGATGTATTTGGTAAACCAAGTACATTTTGGGGCTACAAAAAAAACTTAACACATTAAAAGAGGAACTTTAAAACATTTCACACAATATAAAAAATAATATCTATTATATCTATTACATAATAGATATTAGTTGTTAATAATACAGTTTTTTATTTCTGGTCAGTATAATTTGTCGGAATAAGACCACACTCCATATAGTGATGGATGTCAGGAGGAACACTTGAAAGCCATGATGTAATGATGACATCATACCTATTAATACTAATATTAACATTAATAGTACATATATCCTACTTGGTCCTTTAATAAAGGTCACAACCAGCCAACCTAATAGGAGTCTTGACACTTCAACTAGAGCACAAGCCGGACTATATCATAGTGCAAGTTATTAATTGAGTTGATAAAGGGTTAACTTACTGGCAATCAAATATCATCCCAAGACTGGTCAGACATAGGAGGATATAAATGGTCACACCCACTGCTATCAGATATGGTATTTCCCTACCAAAAAGATCATGTGACTGTCATGTGACATATTATACCTTGCTGTTAACAACGTAGAACTGTGTAAATATTATTAGTATCATGAAGTGGATAAAAGCGTAAATACTGACCCACCAAGGAACAACAGGATTATAAGGGATTGTATCATTAGGAACCTAACATTTAATAATCACATGATTATCACATGACTTGGTTACCTCAGGGACATCTTCAAGATTTCCAAGACGTGGTTTACCTATGTACCATGATGGTCCTTTTATTAATACATACAATTTATTACGTAATCCATTTATGGACCAAAATTTTTAGCAATATATACAATATAATGGACCTAGTGTCATATGATTACAAATAATTACATCATACACTTACCTGAGCCCAGAAAGGGTTAAAACATTTTATAGTATGAACTAGTCCATAATAGATTTTATCACCTTCAGGTTCAAATGTACCAAAACATTCTATCCCAAATAATTAATACACCAGCTAGTGGGCGGGTTATGATAATAACTGATAATGTTATATAAACCAGACTTGGGGTCAATTACAATTGTAATTGTGAACGTTGAGAAATTACATAATAGTCACTTAAAGTACGCACATCCTGAGTATCAATGTAAGTGATAAACCATAAAGATGATGAAAGTGTCAGTTCTGTTAGTCCTTTTATGGTTTATCATTTACATTGAAGTAAGATAATAAAACTAGACATTGCACCTGTAACTTGAAAATTATTGTGTATTAGTCAATTACAATTACATAATTATAATTGTAATTGAAGACTAATAGTTTAGTTGCAATTATAATTGTAAATGTGAACTAAAAATTATCATGTAATTGTAATTGTACTTAAGGCTATTGTAATGTTGTAATTGAAAGTATAATTGTAATTGCTAATTTGTAATTGACCTCAAGCGTGATATAAATACATACCATAGTTTTTTTTATATAATACAATAACGATTTCGACCTGTATAATGTAATATCTAATTGATACAATAATTATCAGGGGCTAACCGTGATGTACTCTGTGATGTGATGGTGTGTTAAGAATATATTCTAATGGTCCAAGTCTATCAATACACTGACATATAAAACAAGTTATATAAAACTAGTTTGTCTAGTTATAGACAATACCTGAGTATGGATCCAAAACTGATACAACAGATTGAGTTGTTTATGAACTAAATAATGTGTGGGCGGTATTCCTAGCGCCAGTGGTAAATACACCCACTATAATAATAGAAATGGACACTATATATAATAGAAATGGTCACTATAATAATAGAAATGGACATGACAATAATAGAAATGGACACATATTTAATTAATTGTTCTTTACTTACAAAAAAGTAAAAAACGTTGTAAACTAGATTGTCTTAAAGCAGTTGATAAGTTATATTCCTCAGAACTATGATGACCTTGATGATCATCCAAATATACTGATTTCTATATTATAATATGTTTATTATATTATTATAATACATTACCATGAGCTAGTCTATGAAACCAGTAATATCCACAATCAAATGCTAGAAATGATATCCACCATGTATAGGTGATTGCCATGGCAACATAACAAGTCTCATATTCTCAAAGACCCAAACATATACATATACTTCAATTCCTCTGAAGAGAACTACACTGAGTGTTATCATGAACATACCATGAGCTACTGATCCAAAGGCATCATTGATTCTAACATGAGGTAGACCTTGTAACCATCTGATAACAACTTCAACAAAAATTAAAATAAAGAAATAGGGCGTGGTCTATAACAAAAATCTCATTACGTATTATTATAAAAAAAAGTGATCTTACTTGCTCGACATATTTTGGAACTTGTTCTAGTCTCTCAAAGGAAGATGTGTTTGGAGATACGAGATAAAATAATGGAAGAAAGCCGTCAAAATATCGACTAACTCCTTCAATTGCACTCAAGTTAAAGTAGTCCATTCATAAATAGAAACGTTCTGAAATTTTTAAAAGAAGTCTCTGTATTATAAAATGAGCTGGATAATGACGATAAAGACAGGAATGTATTCATAGTAATTATATATCCACAGGAATGGTATATTATACATTCATAGCAAATTAAACAATGTTTAATTGTTACTCTCCTCATGAGGAGAGTAACAATTAATAATAATTATTAAACCTGAAACAAAGGTATCTTGTGTAGTCATTGTTCTATTTTAATTGACTTTATTTTAATACAACTTGAGGAGATCCATGTAGCAGATGGTGGATTTCCAATATTCACACATGTACTATAAAATAGAAGATAAACTATTGACATATTATATATTAATCTTAGTCTATATATTATTGATATCAATTCTAGTATATATATATATATCATTTAATATACTTACCAGTGAAACCATCTGCAGTAGTCATCACATTCTAACATGTTTTCCTGTGTGTTGTAGATAGTTGACAATGAGAACATATCCATTCAAGACGTTTGGTAGTCACTGTAGTGTTGTGTTAATGATAGTATTGTTGAAGTGTAATGCACCATACCTAGTTGTTGTAATGTTTCCCATACTACATTTGTCATGTAATCCTGAATGTTAGTGATATCAAAGTCTTGTTGGGTAGGTTTGTCATTTCATTTGTATCATTATTAATTTGTTTGCTGTTCCATTAATGACCTCATCTGCTCTATCTTTGATACATAACAATATTATAGTATCTATAAAGGGAAAGTAATTGTTATTTTATTGTTTAATATTAGATTTAGTCATACCATATGTGGCTTTCTTTGTCATATACAATCTTGTGTCATAGTTTAATTGTTTTTCAATTTCTTTTTTTTCTGTACTCTTTTACTTTGCTAGTCTAACTGATGATGTTTTTTGTCTTTTACAAGTACTAAAGAATGGTTGTTATGAAGCTATATTCTTATTTATTGGTTCATGTTGTTATGTCAGTGGAAGTACTGGTTTTCATCTGCTCTAAATGACATTTTATCAGTCCTATTGTGGTACCAAGCTATTGTTCTACCAATGTTGTAATAGTCTGAATTTTGTTGAAAAACATATTGTCTGGTTCAATAATGTCCAAATTACTGTCATCTGACATTATTGCTTTAAGTAAGTCATTTATTTCTTTGTCTGAATTCTTTCATTATTAGTTGAGTAGTTTTCATTTAGTTTGTTTTTGACTTTGTTACATTATTAACATTGCAATGTTAGCCTATTATACTATTGTCTAGACATGTACAGGAGTAGGAGGGTACACATATGTTCCCAGTCATTGACTACAATTCACTGACATACCACATTCTCTATAGTCACTCTGTATTTGTCATACCAAGAAAGTGATGTCCCATACTCCACCTTTAACTTGTTCAACAGAATCTATTGTCATGTCCTTGTTAGTTAAATGTCTTTTGTGTATGTCAGTCAATCTCTTTCCCTTGGTTAGTTTTTATAAGTTGTTCAAATACTTTGTCCCTTGTAATTTTTCATTAATGTATTGATACAATTGTCCACTCTTTTATTGATCCTATCAGGAATGTATCCATAGTAATTATCCACAGGAATATTTCCACAGGAATGTATTCATAGTAATTATATATCCACATGTACAGGAATGGTATATTATATATTCATAGCAAATTAAACAATGTGGAGAGTACAATTAATAATAATTATTAAACCTGAAACAAAGGTATTTTGTGTAGTCATTGTTCTATTTTAATTTGAGGAGATCCATGTAGCAGATGGTGGATTCCCAATATTCACACATGTACTACAAAATAGTATTGACATATTATATATTAATCTTAGTCTGTATATATTGATGTCAATTCTACACTAACAGTTTCATATATATGTACTTTAATATATGATGGAAGCCTTAACATACATGTTCATATATATATTAATAAATGATCTCTGTCTATAGCATTATTCCCATTGTTTGTTCAGAAGTTTCTGTTAATTTTATTGTATTATATTCTACACATTGGACTGTATTTTTTAAAAGGATTTTATATGATCAACATATAAATTATTTACTCACTTGCAGTCTCAATGTCAATGTTTATTTGAGAACTAAATAGAACATTATGTTAATATTGTTTGTTAAATTATCATTTGAAAATAATAATTACCTAATATTTGCATCTTCTAAGCTTTAAGAATTCCTGATAGAAGTATCCTCTTAATTGTTAAACTGTCAATGTGGTAATATTTCTTTAGAAAGATGATTCATAGTAATATTTTATATTATAACTTACTATTCATATTTTTTGTAGAACTCTTTTGGAGCAATTGAAGTTGAACTATTTTACAATACTTTTATTTTTTAGTACATATACCATATAAAAAAAAAAATCAATATCTGTGTATTAAATTGCATACAACTTTCTTTATGTGACATCAAGTATGTGAAAGTCTGGGCAATATATCAATGATGGCACTGTTCTATTTGTAAAACATGTATTTCTTAGATTTTGTAGTCAACTTCAACTTCATGAAACATTTTGCTATGTTATCAATTCTTGCCGTCATGTCTTAATGATTTATTACAAAGACAATGTTATCCTAGCTGGAGAATTACCATCACTTCAAACCATTAAACACTTTTATATCAATCAATCTAATTTTATAGTTTTTATTAGTGGTGAACTATAGCAAAGCCTAGAGAATCTTAGTATTGTTCAAAAGGATGCTCAGTGTCATCAGCTATAGTAATGGTGATATGTATAGTTATAGTAATAGCACCAACAGCTATATACCAAACAAGGAAATACAGGAAGTACTCAATTTTTTAAATAATTACTATTTTAACTGTAACTTATATTTTTAATATCTTGTCTTAATTTTTTAAACATATTGTCAATATCAAAATTTGAATACATCTAATAAACCAGTCAAACTTGTTAAACCAGTTAAAGAATTATTATCTGATAAAAATTTATGCTATGCTTTGTAATACCAATTGCAATGTATACCATACAACTTAAAGGAATGTTCTCTATAAACACACTGACCAAGTTATACTAACATCCCTTCCGAGTAACATTCCTTCCAAGGGTTTAGTTAGATTTTATAAAAAAAAAGGTTAGATTTATACAAAAAACATGTTGTGTTGCCCAAACGATTCCTACTCGCTCACCCACTCAGGCTTCACTTAGCTCCAGGATTCCCTGCTATTGCTAGCTGGGACCGCCACCTGGCTTGGTAACCCTCGTCTTCGCGAGGTAATCCTGGCTGGACATCGCCCTAACTTAAAACCAGCCGTACGGGATTCCAGCTCTTAGGGAATGTCGCATTCAGGAACCGGGAACCACAAATACACCAGCCTCGTCTCGTTTAAAGGGAGACTACCAGCCCTATCCTAGTCAGCCTTTCGGATACTCCGTAGAGTATGCTGGTAACCATCTCAGAGGTCTGATGCATTGCAGAACGCTGGCCCACAACACAACCTATCCAAGGTTGTTTTCATTTCCTTTTATATGTACTGCAGATTTTTTGATGTCCTTCATGCTCTTGTGGGGCACAACCCTGTCGGTTATGAATCTCATTAACGTTAACTATGAATGTGTTTAACGGACGAAGTAAAGAATATAGGGGTAGGAACAATTTTCGTAACATTTTAACATTGTTTTATTTTTGTGAAATATTTCAAAAACAACCAAAAATTAAACCATATGTCGTTTACACTGACAAAACTTTTTTGCAATATCAGTAAAGTCCATTGATTCAGTTAAACCTCTGTGAACATACATCAGCATTAACTGGGGCTGTGTCATTGTAGATCTAAGAAAGGTTTTAAGCTGAAGAAGTGCCTGCTCTGTTGTAACTGGTTATAATGAGGAAGATTTGCACTGGGACTACAATCTATTATGGAGTGTCGTGAGGATACCCCTGATATTACAATCACTATGAACTTTGTTTTTTTTTTGTTTTTTTCCCTTCTATATCTCAAGTAGTAGATGACATTTTAAATAGTTCAGTAAACACACCAATATATATACAATATATATAGCTATGATAGTCAACCTAAAATATTAGTGAGTTACAACAAAAACTAGGATCAAAGGTCAGTCCAATATTTACTGGAGTCATGTGATAAATCATGTGATCACATAGATTAAATTATATTTCCTTAGTCCTGACACGACCTCAAGTTTGATTTAGCTATATTAGGAAATCTGACTATTTTATTGGAAACTGTGTCTCCTCATTTTCTGCCTTTGTCAAGAGAGAACGTGATGTATTTGACAAACCAAGTACATTTTGGGGCTACAAAAACTCAACACATTAAAAGAGGAACTTTAAAACATTTCACACAATATAAAAATATAATATCTATTATATCTATTACATAATAGATATTAGTTGTTTAATACAGTTTTTTTATTTCTGGTCATTATAATTTGTCGGAATAAGACCATACTCCATATAGTGATGGATGTCAAGAGGAACACTTGAAGGCCATGATGTAATGATGACATCATAAACCTATTAATACTAATATTAACATTAAAAGTATATATATCCTACTTGGTCCTTTAATAAAGGTCACAACCAGCCAACCTAATAGGAGTCTTGACACTTCAACTAGAGCACAAGCCGGACTATATCATAGTGCATGTTATTAAATTGAGTTGATAAAGGGTTAACTTACTGGCTATCAAATATCATCCCAAGACTGGTCAGACATAGGAGGATATAAATGGTCACACCCACTGCTATCAGATATGGTATTTCCTACCAAAAAGATCATGTGACTGTCATGTGACACATATTACACCTTGCTGTTAACAACGTAGAACTGTGTAAATATTATTAGTATCATGAAGTGATAAAAGCGTAATACTGACCCACCAAGGAACAACAGATTATAAGGGCTTGTGTCATTAGGAACCTAACATTTAATAATCACATGATTAATCACATGACTTGGTTACCTCAGGGACATCTTCAAGATTTCCAAGACGTGGTTTTACCTATGTACCATGATGGTCCTTTTATTAATACATACAATTTATTACGTAATCCATTTATGGACCAAAATTTTTAGCAATATATACAATATAATGGACCTAGTGTCATATGATTACAAATAATTACATCATACACTAACCTGAGCCCAGAAAGGGTTAAAACATTTTATAGTATGAACTAGTCCATAATATATTTTATCACCTTCAGGTTCAAATGTACCAAACATTCTATCCCAAATAATTAATACACCAGCTAGTGGGCGGGGTTATGATAATAACTGATAATGTTAATATAACCAGACTTGGGTCAATTACAAGCGGTGTAATTGTGAATGTTGAAGAAATTACATAAGTAGTCACTTAAAGTACACACATCCTGAGTATCAATGTAATCATAAACCATAAAGATGATGAAAGTGTCAGTTCTGTTAGTCCTTTTCATGGTTTATCATTTACATTGAAGTAAGATAATAAAACTAGACATTGTCCCCTGTAACTTGAAAATTATTGTGTATTAGTCAATTACAATTACATAATTATAATTGTAATTGAAGACTAATAGTTTAGTTGCAATTATAATTGTAAATTTGGAACTAAAAATTATCATGTAATTGTAAATTTTGTACTTAAGGCTATTGTAATGTTGTAATTGAAAGTTTTAATTGTAATTTGTAATTTGTAATTGACCTCAAGTGTGATATAAACACATACCATAGTTTTTATTAATACAATAACGATTTCGACCTGTACAATGTAATATCTAATTGATACAATAATTATCAGGGGCTAACCATGATGTACTCTGTGATGTGATGGTGTGTTTAGAATATATTCCAATGGTCCAAGTCCATATCAATACACTGACATATAAAACAAGTTATATAAACTAGTTTGTCCAGTTATAGACAATACCTCAGTATGATCCAAAACTGATACAACAGAGATTAAGTTGTTTATGAACTAAATAATGTTGGGTGGTATTCCTAGCGCCAGCGGTAAATACACCCACATAATAATAGAAATGGACATTATAATAATAGAAATGGACACTATAGATAATAGAAATGGATGCTATAAATAATAGAAATGGACACTATAATAATAGAAATGGACACTATAATAATAGAAAAACTGGACATGACAATAATCAGAAATGGACATGACAATAATAGAAATGGACACATATTTAATTAATTGTTCTTTACTTACAAAAGAAGTAAAACGTTGAAAACTAGATTGTCTTAAAGCAGTTGATAAGTTATAGTCCTCAGAACTCCTGATGAACTTATGATCATCCAAAATATACTGATTTCTATATTATAAATTGTTATATAATATTATTATACTACATTACCATGAGCTAGTCTATGAATATTGTCCCCTAGGTAAAAATGTGTTGGCTATCCACAATCAAATGCTAGAAACAATATCCACCACGTAATAGTGATGTGCCATGGCAACGTAATTTAAGTCTCATATACTGTTTTGTCTCAAATGACATTTTATCCCTATTGTGGTACCAAGCTATTGTTCTACCAATATACTTCAATTCCTCTGTCCAAATCACTGAGACTACTTTACATCTAGTTCTTTGTCTGAATTCTTCATTATTAGTTGAGTTGTTTTCATTTAGTTGTTCTTGACTTTGTTACATTATTAAGTTTGCAATGTTTGCCTATTATAGTTGTCTGACATGTACAGGAGTAGAGTGTACACATATGTTCCAGTCATTACATCTTGTCTACAATTCACTGGCATCCTCATTCTCTGTAGTCACTCATATTTGTCATACCAAGAAAGTGATGATGTCATGTCCTATACTCCACCTTTTAACTTGTTCAACAGAATCTATTGTCATGTCCATTGTAGTTAAATATCTTTTGTGTATGTCAATCAATCTCTTTCCCTTGGTTAGATTCTGTAGTCAACTTTACTTCAGAAACATTTTGCTATGTTATCTATTCTTGTATTATGTCTTAATATTTTTACTACAATCTTGTGATATATATTATTCATGGCTCTATAGTTGCCACGCCTATCTTCATGAATTTTTGATTAAACTTCCTGCTTTAGGCATTCGTATCCATTACTTTACATGTATGCATCCATTGCTTTGTTTATTCATCCATTACTGGAGATATCTATCCATTAGATATTCACCTGATCTTCATCAGTGTTGCTTTTAAAGGTGCTTCGGCATCATTTCCAGTCAAACCATATCATAGACATTTAGAACACATCTACAATGGAGTGATACTATTAATATATTAGCAATTTTATATTATATGTTATGGGCCGACTAAGTATATTGTAGTTCACATGAGAATTGAAAGTGACTGGGTAATATCTTGTTATAATGTATGTATGTTTTAAAGAATAGAGCTTGTGCACATGCATTGAATTTGATCAATTAGATAAAGTTTATCTAATATCTACCAAACAAGCAATACAAGAGGTACTCAAATTTTTAAATAATTACCATTTCGCGAGGTAATCCTGGCTGGAGCATCGCCCTAACTTAAAACCAGCCGTACGGGATTCCAGCTCTTAGGGAATGTCGCATTCAGGAACCGGGAACCACAAATACACCAGCCTCATCTCGTTTAAAGGGAGACTACCAGCCCTATCCTAGTCGGCCTTTCGGATACTCCGTAGAGTATGCTGGTAACCATCTCAGAGGTCTGATGCATTGCAGAACGCTGGCCCACAACACAACCTATCCAAGGTTGTTTTTCATTTCCTTTTATATGTACTGCAGATTTTGTCTTCATGCTCTTGTGGGGCACAACCCTGTCGGTTATGAATCTCATTAACGTTAACTATGAATGTGTTTAACGACGAAGTAAAGAATATAGGGGTAGGAACAATTTCGTAACATTTTAACATTGTTCAGTTTGTGAAATATTTCAAAAACAACCAAATTAAACCATATGTCGTTTACACTGACAAAACTTTTTGCAATATCAGTAAAGTCCATTGATTCAGTTAAACCTCTGTGAACATACATCAGCATTAACTGGGGCTGTGTCATTGTAGATCTAAGAAAGGTTTTAAGCTGAAGAAGTGCCTGCTCTGTTGTAACTGGTTATAATGAGGAAGATTTGCACTGGGACTACAATCTATTATGGAGTGTCGTGAGGATACCCCTGATATTACAATCACTAATGAACTTTGTTTCCCTTCTATATCTCAAGTAGTAGATGACATTTTAATAGTCAGTAAACACACCAATATATATACAATATATATAGCTAGTGATAGTCATCCTAATATTAGTGAGTTACAACAAAAAACTAGGATCAAAGGTCAGTCCAATATTTACTGGAGTCATGTGATAATCATGTGATCACATAGATTAAATTATATTTCCTTAGTCCTGAACGACCTCAAGTTGATTTAGCTATATTAGGAAAATCTGACTATTTTATTGGAAACTGTGTCTCCTCATTTTCTGCCTTTGTCAAGAGAGAACGTGATGTATTTGGTAAACCAAGTACATTTTGGGGCTACAAAAAACTCAACACATTAAAAGAGGAACTTTAAAAACATTTCACACAATAAAAAAATATAATATCTATTATATCTATTACATAATAGATATTAGTTGTTTAATACAGTTTTTTATTTCTGGTCAGTATAATTTGTCGGAATAAGACCATACTCCATATAGTGATGGATGTCAAGAGGAACACTTGAAGGCCATGATGTAATGATGACATCATACCTATTAATACTAATATTAACATTAAAAGTATATATATCCTACTTGGTCCTTTAATAAAGGTCACAACCAGCCAACCTAATAGGAGTCTTGACACTTCAACTAGAGCACAAGCCGGACTATATCATAGTGCATGTTATTAAATTGAGTTGATAAAGGGTTAACTTACTGGCAATCAAATATCATCCCAAGACTGGTCAGACATAGGAGGATATAAATGGTCACACCCACTGCTATCAGATATGGTATTTCCTACCAAAAAGATCATGTGACTGTCATGTGACACATATTATACCTTGCTGTTAACAACGTAGAACTGTGTAAATATTATTAGTATCATGAAGTGGATAAAAGCGTAAATACTGACCCACCAAGGAACAACAGGATTATAAGGGATTGTGTCATTAGGAACCTAACATTTAATAATCACATGATTATCACATGACTTGGTTACCTCAGGGACATCTTCAAGATTTCCAAGACGTGGTTTACCTATGTACCATGATGGTCCTTTTATTAATACATACAATTTATTACGTAATCCATTTATGGACCAAAATTTTTTAGCAATATATACAATATAATGGACCTAGTGTCATATGATTACAAATAATTACATCATACACTTACCTGAGCCCAGAAAGGGTTAAAACATTTTATAGTATGAACTAGTCCATAATATATTTTATCACCTTCAGGTTCAAATGTACCAAACATTCTATCCCAAATAATTAAAACACACCAGCTAGTGGGCGGGGTTATGATAATAACTGATAATGTTATATAAACCAGACTTGGGGTCAATTACAATTGTAATTGTGAACGTTGAGAAATTACATAATAGTCACTTAAAGTACACACATCCTGAGTATCAATGTAAGTGATAAACCATAAAGATGATGAAAGTGTCAGTTCTGTTAGTCCTTTTATGGTTTATCATTTACATTGAAGTAAGATAATAAAACTAGACATTGTCCCTGTAACTTGAAAATTATTGTGTATTAGTCAATTACAATTACATAATTATAATTGTAATTGAAGACTAATAGTTTAGTTGCAATTATAATTGTAAATGTGAACTAAAAATTATCATGTAATTGTAATTGTACTTAAGGCTATTGTAATGTTGTAATTGAAAGTATAATTGTAATTTGTAATTTGTAATTGACCTCAAGTGTGATATAAAACACATACCATAGTTTTTATTAATACAATAACGATTTCGACCTGTACAATGTAATATCTAATTGATACAATAATTATCAGGGGCTAACCATGATGTACTCTGTGATGTGATGGTGTGTTAAGAATATATTCCAATGGTCCAAGTCTATCAATACACTGACATATAAAACAAGTTATATAAACTAGTTTGTCCAGTTATAGACAATACCTCAGTATGGATCCAAAACTGATACAACAGATTAAGTTGTTTATGAACTAAATAATGTGTGGGTGGTATTCCTAGCGCCAGCGGTAAATACACCCACTATAATAATAGAAATGGACATTATAATAATAGAAATGGACACTATAATAATAGAAATGGATGCTATAATAATAGAAATGGACACTATAATAATAGAAATGGGACACTATAATAATAGAAATGGACATGACAATAATAGAAATGGACATGACAATAATAGAAATGGACACATATTTAATTAATTGTTCTTTACTTACAAAAGAAGTAAAACGTTGAAAACTAGATTGTCTTAAAGCAGTTGATAAGTTATAGTCCTCAGAACTATGATGAACTTGATGAATCATCCAAAATATACTGATTTCTATATTATAATAATGTTATATAATATTATTATACTACATTACCATGAGCTAGTCTATGAAACCAGTAATATCCACAATCAAATGCTAGAAACGATATCCACCACGTAATAGTTGATTGCCATGGCAACGTAACAAGTCTCATATTCTCAAAGACCCAAACATAGACATATACTTCAATTCCTCTGAAGAGAACTACACTGAGTGTTATCATGAACATACCATGAGCTACTGATCCAAAGGCATCATTGATTCTAACATGAGGTAGACCTTGTAACCATCTGATAATAACTTCAACCAATATTAAGATAAAGAAATAGGGCGTGGTCTATAACAAAAATCTCATTATAATTATATTATTATGAAAAACGGTGATCTTACTTGCTCTACATATTTCGGAACTTGTTCTAGTCTCTCAAAGGAAGATGTGTTTGGAGATACGAGATAAAATAATGGAAGAAAGCCGTCAAAATATCGACTAGCTCCTTCAAGTGCACTCAAGTTAAAGTAGTCCATTCATTAAGTAAATAGAAACGTTCTGAAATTTTTAAAGATATTCTCTGTATTATAAAAAGAAGATAGGAATGTATCCATAGTAATTATCCACAGTAATAGTATATTAATATTCATAGCAACTTAAAACAATGAGGGGAGTAACAATTAATAATAATTATTAAAAACTCAAAGGTATAAAATAATTGATAACTTGTGTAGTCATTGTTCTATTTAATTGACTTTATTTTAATACAACTTGAGGAGATCCATGTAGCAGATGGTGGATTCCCAATATTCACACATGCACTACAAAATAGAAGATAAACTATTGACATATTATATGTTAATCTTAGTCTGTATATTATTGATGTCAATTCTAGTATATATAATATATCATTTAATATACTTACCAATGAAACCATCTACAGTAGTCATCACATTCTAACATGTTTCTTTGTGTTGTAGATAGTTGGGAATGAGAGCACATCCATTCAAGACATTTGGTAGTCACTGTGGTGTTGTGTTGATGATAGTATTGTTGAAGTGTAATACACCATACCTAGTTGTTGTAATGTTTCCCATACTTCATTTGTTATGGAATCCTGAATGTTAGTGATATCAAAGTCTTGTTGGGTAGGTTGTCATTTCATTTGTATCAGTGTTAATTTGTTTGCTGTTCCATCAATGACCTTATCTGCTCTATCTTTGGTACATAACAATATTAGAGTATCTATAAAGGGAAGGTAAATGTTATTTTATTGTTTAATGTTAGATTTAGTCATACCATATGTGGCTTTCTTTGTCATATACAATCTTGTGTCATTGTTTAATTGTTTTTCAATTTCTTCTTTTTCTGTGCTCTTTTACTTTGATAGATTTAATTCATTACCACAAGGACAATTTCCTTTAACTCCAACTAAAAAAAGACAGAGGAAAACCATGATTTTTATATAACATTAAAATTTAAAAAAAAATTCTTTTATTTTTATATCATTCTAGCTGTCAATTTCTGTCTAATCTTATTAAACTAACTGTATTGACAGTGTTTTGTTAATTTCCTATTTCATTTTTATATAATAAATCAATTTTGCTCTGTAATTCACACCATCAGCAACCATCACCATAGGTATCAACCAGTTTACAAAAGAAGAGAACCACTTTCCATCTATCACCCATCCTTATTATATTGCTGAAAATCCTGAAGCAGAAATGGTTGAAAGTGAAAAAGTGAATTTTATTCATTTGAAAAATGAGCATTATCTGAATGAGTTCAATTTTCAATTTATGAAAGAAAATTTATATTATCATCTCCAAGAAAAATGTTTGGGATTTAAAACTCTAAAAGATATTGTTGGAGATATGACCCTTAAACTTTTCGTTATTTGCCACAAATCTCAAATTCTTTCTGAAATGAAGGAAAAAAATGGATTAATGAAGACATAGAACTGGATCAAATGATTTGCTCTGGATTTAGACGTCCTTGAACTAAAATAAGCATTTATAAAGTTATTAGAACAAAAATTAGTTTTGTTTTTATTCCCCATAATACAGTACATAATTTTGTATACAATATTTTGTTTATCAATTTCTTGTAGCGAAAAAAGTTTACAATAACTGCATCTTTCATGTTGCTTACAAGAAAATTGTACTAAACAATGTGTTGAGCAATGTGTAAGGTGTGGTTACGGTAAGATTTTACAATAACTGTACAGTCCATGTTAGCTAAACAAATATTAGTGAATATTGTCGGTACAACTATGGTAAAATGTGTTGCTCCTTGTACTGTCTGTTGTCTTTTTAACAAATCTTTGTAGAAAGATAAAAAATTCAGGCAGGCATTGCCGTTAGAAATATGACCCTTTGTCTTTTATTTTGTATATTCCTACTCTCACACACATCCATACTTATATAACTATATTACTGATGATGTTTTTTTGTCTTTTACAAGTACTAAAGAATGGTTGTTGTGAAGCTGTAGTTTTATTTATTGGTTCATGTTGTTGTGTTGATGGAAGTACTGGTTTTGTCTGCTCTAAATGACATTTTATCAGTCCTATTGTGGTACCAAGCTATTGTTCTACCAATGTTATAATAGTCTGAATTTTGTTGAAAACATATTGTCTGGTTTCAACAATGTCCAAATCACTGTCATCTGACATTATTACTTTAAGTAAGTCATCTAGTTCTTTGTCTGAATTCTTTCATTATTAGTTGAGTTGTTTTCATTTAGTTGTTCTTGACTTTGTTACATTATTAAGTTTGCAATGTTTGCCTATTATAGTATTGTCTAGACATGTACAGGAGTAGGAGTGTACACATATGTTCCAGTCATTACATCTTGTCTACAATTCACTGGGCATACCTCATTCTCTGTAGTCACTCTATATTTGTCATACCAAGAAAGTGATGATGTCATGTCCTATACTCCACCTTTAACTTGTTCAACAGAATCTATTGTCATGTCCTTGTTAGTTAAATATCTTTTGTGTATGTCAATCAATCTCTTTCCCTTGGTTAGATTCTGTAGTCAACTTTAACTTCAAGAAACATTTTGCTATGTTATCTATTCTTGTATTCATGTCTTAATGATTTATTACTACAATCTTGTAATATATATTATTCATGGCATCTATAGTTGCCACGCCTATCTTCATGAATTTTTGATTAAACATTCCTGTCTTTAGGCATTCGTATCCATTACTTTACATGTATGCATCCATTGCTTTGTTTTTATTCATCCATTACTGGAGAGATATCTATCCATTAGATATTCACCTGATCTTCATCCAGTGTTAGTTAGCTTTTAAAGGTCGGCATCATTTCCAGTCAAACCATATCATAGACATTTAGAACACTATCTACAATGGAGTGATACTATTAATATATTAGCAATGGATTATATTAATGATGTTATGGGCAGAGCTAAGTATATTGGAGTTCACATGAGAATTGAAAGTGACTGGGTAATATCTTGTTATAATGTATGTATGTTTAATAGAATAGAGCTTGTGAACATGCAGTGATGAATTTGATCAATTAGATAAAGTTTATCTAATATCTACCAAACAAGGAAATACAAGAGGTACTCAAATTTTTAAATAATTACCATTTTAGCCGTAACTAATATTTTCAATATCATATCTTACTTTTTTAAACATATTGTCAATATCAAAATTTGAATACATCTAATAAACCAGTCAAACTTGTTAAACCAGTTAAACAATTATTATCTGATAAAATTTATGCTATGTTTTGTAATACCAATTGCATGTTTTATGTATACCATACAACTTAAAGGAAGTTCATGGAACGTTCTCTATAAAACACCGACCAGTTTACTAACATCTCTTCCCAGTTACATTCCTTCCAAGTGGTTAGTTAGATTTTATAAAAAGAAAGTTAGATTTATAAAAAAAAAACATGTTGTGTTGCCCAACGATTCCTACTCGCTCACCCACTCAGGCTTCCACTTAGGCTCCAGGATTCCCTGCTATTGCTAGCTGGGACCGCCACCTGGCTTGGTAACCCTCGTCTTCGCGAGGTAATCCTGGCTGGAGCATCGCCCTAACTTAAAACCAGCCGTACGGGATTCCAGCTCTTAGGGAATGTCGCATTCAGGAACCGGGAACCACAAATACACCAGCCTCGTCTCGTTTAAAGGGAGACTACCAGCCCTATCCTAGTCGGCCTTTCGGATACTCCGTAGAGTATGCTGGTAACCATCTCAGAGGTCTGATGCATTGCAGAACGCTGGCCCACAACACAACCTATCCAAGGTTGTTTTCATTTCCTTTTATATGTACTGCAGATTTTGTCTTCATGCTCTTGTGGGGCACAACCCTGTCGGTTATGAATCTCATTAACGTTAACTATGAATGTGTTTAACGGACGAAGTAAAGAATATAGGGGTAGGAACAATTTCGTAACATTTTAACATTGTTCAGTTTGTGAAATATTTCAAAAAACAACCAAAATTAAACCATATGTCGTTTACACTGACAAAACTTTTTGCAATATCAGTAAAGTCCATTGATTCAGTTAAACCTCTGTGAACATACATCAGCATTAACTGGGGCTGTGTCATTGTAGATCTAAGAAAGGTTTTAAGCTGAAGAAGTGCCTGCTCTGTTGTAACTGGTTATAATGAGGAAGATTTGCACTGGGACTACAATCTATTATGGAGTGTCGTGAGGATACCCCTGATATTACAATCACTAATGAACTTTGTTTCCCTTCTATATCTCAAGTAGTAGATGACATTTTAATAGTCAGTAAACACACCAATATATATACAATATATATAGCTAGTGATAGTCATCCTAATATTAGTGAGTTACAACAAAAACTAGGATCAAAGGTCAGTCCAATATTTACTGGAGTCATGTGATAATCATGTGATCACATAGATTAAATTATATTTCCTTAGTCCTGAACGACCTCAAGTTGATTTAGCTATATTAGGAAAATCTGACTATTTTATTGGAAACTGTGTCTCCTCATTTTCTGCCTTTGTCAAGAGAGAACGTGATGTATTTGGTAAACCAAGTACATTTTGGGGCTACAAAAAACTCAACACATTAAAAGAGGAACTTTAAAACATTTCACACAATAAAAAAATATAATATCTATTATATCTATTACATAATAGATATTAGTTGTTTAATACAGTTTTTTATTTCTGGTCAGTATAATTTGTCGGAATAAGACCATACTCCATATAGTGATGGATGTCAAGAGGAACACTTGAAGGCCATGATGTAATGATGACATCATACCTATTAATACTAATATTAACATTAAAAGTATATATATCCTACTTGGTCCTTTAATAAAGGTCACAACCAGCCAACCTAATAGGAGTCTTGACACTTCAACTAGAGCACAAGCCGGACTATATCATAGTGCATGTTATCAAATTGAGTTGATAAAGGGTTAACTTACTGGCAATCAAATATCATCCCAAGACTGGTCAGACATAGGAGGATATAAATGGTCACACCCACTGCTATCAGATATGGTATTTCCTACCAAAAAGATCATGTGACTGTCATGTGACACATATTATACCTTGCTGTTAACAACGTAGAACTGTGTAAATATTATTAGTATCATGAAGTGGATAAAAGCGTAAATACTGACCCACCAAGGAACAACAGGATTATAAGGGATTGTATCATTAGGAACCTAACATTTAATAATCACATGATTATCATATGACTTGGTTACCTCAGGGACATCTTCAAGATTTCCAAGACGTGGTTTACCTATGTACCATGATGGTCCTTTTATTAATACATACAATTTATTATGTAATCCATTTATGGACCAAAATTTTTTAGCAATATATACAATATAATGGACCTAGTGTCATATGATTACAAATAATTACATCATACACTTACCTGAGCCCAGAAAGGGTTAAAACATTTTATAGTATGAACTAGTCCATAATAGATTTTATCACCTTCAGGTTCATATGTACCAAACATTATATCCCAAATAATTAATACACCAGCTAGTGGGCGGGGTTATGATAATAACTGATAATGTTATATAAACCAGACTTGGGGTCAATTACAATTGTAATTGTGAATGTTGAGAAATTACATAATAGTCACTTAAAGTACACACATCCTGAGTATCAATGTAAGTGATAAACCATAAAGATGATGAAAGTGTCAGTTCTGTTAGTCCTTTTATGGTTTATCATTTACATTGAAGTAAGATAATAAAAACTAGACATTGTCCCTGTAACTTGAAAATTATTGTGTATTAGTCAATTACAATTACAATTACATAATTATAATTGTAATTGAAGACTAATAGTTTAGTTGCAATTATAATTGTTATTGAGAACTAAAAATTACCATGTAATTGTAATTATACTTAAGGCTATTGTAATGTTGTAATTGAAAGTATAATTATAATTGGTAATTTGTAATTGACCTCAAGTGTGATATAAATACATACCATAGTTTTTGTTAATACAATAACGATTTCGACCTGTATAATGTAATATCTAATTGATACAATAATTATCAGGGGCTAACCGTGATGTACTCTGTGATGTGATGGTGTGTTAAGAATATATTCCAATGGTCCAAGTCTATCAATACACTAAGATATAAAGCAAGTTATATAAACTGGTTTGTCCAGTTGTAGACAATACCTGAGTATGGATCCAAAACTGATACAACAGATTGAGTTGTTTATGAACTAAATAATGTGTGGGCGGTATTCCTAGCGCCAGTGGTAAATACACCCACTATAATAATAGAAATGGACACTATAATAATAGAATGGACACTATAATAATAGAAATGGACATGACAATAATAGAAATGGACACATATTTAATTAATTGTTCTTTACTTACAAAAGAAGTAAAACGTTGTAAACTAGATTGTCTTAAAGCAGTTGATAAGTTATATTCCTCAGAACTATGATGAACTTGATGAATCATCCAAAATATACTAATTTCTATATTATAACAATGTTATATAATATTTTTATAATACATTACCATGAGCTAGTCTATGAAACCAGTAATATCCACAATCAAATGCTAGAAACGTTATCCACCATGTAATAGGTGATTGCCATGGCAACGTAATAAGTCTCATATTCTCAAAGACCCAAACATAGACATACACTTCAATTCCTCTGAAGAGAACTACACTGAGTGTTATCATGAACATACCATGAGCTACTGATCCAAAGGCATCATTGATTCTAACATGAGGTAGACCTTGTAACCATCTGATAACAACTTCAACAAAAAATAAAAATAAAGAAATAGGGAGGGGTCTATAACAAAAATCTCATTACGTATTATTATGAAAAACGGTGATCTTACTTGCTCTAAATATTTCGGAACTTGTTCTAGTCTCTCAAAGGAAGATGCGTTTGGAGATACGAGATAAAATAATGGAAGAAAGCCGTCAAAATATCGACTAACTCCTTCAAGTGCACTCAAGTTAAAGTAGTCCATTCATTAAGTAAATAGAATCATTCTGAAATTTTTAAAGATATTCTCTGTATTAAAAGAACCGGATAAAGATAGGAATGCATCTATAGTAATTATCCACAGGAATGGTAATTATAGTATATTATATATTCATAGCAACTTAAACAATGAAATCAGTAACAATTAAGAATTATTATTAAACAAACTCAAAGGTAAAGAATAAATGATATCTTGTAGAGTAATTCTTCTATTTTAATTGACTTTATTTTAATACAACTTGAGGAGATCCATGTAGCAGATGGTGGATTTCCAATATTCACACATGTACTACAAAATAGAAGATAAACTATTGACATATTATATATTAATCTTAGTCTTTATATTATTGATGTCAATTCTTGTATATATAATATATCATTTAATATACTTACCAGTGAAACCATCTGCAGTAGTCATCACATTCTATCATGTTTCTGTGTGTTGTAGATAGTTGACAAAGAGAACACATCCATTCAAGATGTTTGGTAGTCACTGTAGTGTTGTGTTGATGATAGTATTGTTGAAGTGCAATGCACCATACCTAGTTGTTGTAATGTTTCCCATACTTCATTTGTCATGTAATCCTGAATGTTAGTGATATTAAAGTCTATTATTTCATCAGGTAGGTTGTCCATTTCATTTGTATCAGTGTTAATTTGTTTGCTGTTCCATTGATGATCTTATCTGCTCTATCTTTGATACATAACAATATTATAGTATCTATAAAGGGAAAGTAATTGTTATTTTATTGTTTAATATTAGATTTAGTCATACCATATGTGGCTTTCTTTGTCATATACAATCTTGTGTCATTGTTTAATTGTTTTTCAATTAAACAAACATTGGACATACCTTATTCTCTATAGTCACTCTATATTTGTCATTACTAAGCAAGTGATGATGTCATGTCCCATACTCCACCTTTAACTTGTTCAACTGAATCTATTGTCATGTCCTTGTTAGTTAAATGTCTTTCGTGTATCAGTCAATCTCTTTCCCTGGTTAGTCTTCTAAGTTGTTCGAATACTTTGTCCCTTGTCATTTTCATTAATGTATTGATACAATTGTCCACTCTTTTATTGATTTATGCACATGTACTTTAACATACGATGGAAGCCTTAACATACATGTTTATATTAATAAATGATCTTTGTCTATAGCATTATTCCCATTGTTGTTGATAAGTTTCATTTGTATCAGTGTTAATTTGTTTGCTGTTCCAAACAAAAACATAACAAAAATCTCATTATATATTATTATGATAAACGGTGATCTTACTTGCTCTATATATTTCAGAACTTGTTCTAGGTCTCTCAAGGAAGATGTGTTTGGAGATACGAGATAGAATAATGGAAGAAAGCCATCAAAATATCGACTAACTCCTTCAAGTGCACTCAAGTTAAAGTAGTCCATTCATTAGTAAGCGGAAACGTTAACGTTCTGAAATTTTTTAAAGAAACTCTGTATTATAAAAAACCGGATAAAGACAGGAATGTTTCCATAGTAAATGTATCCACAGGAATGTATTTACAAGAATAATATATTATATATTCATAGCAACTTAAAATAAACAATGGGGGGAGTAACAATTAATAACTATTAAAATCAATGATATCTTGTGTAGTCGTTGTTCTATTTTAATTGACTTTATTTTAATACAAACTATTGACATATTATATATTAATCTTAGTCTATATATTATTGATGTCAATTCTAGTATATATAATATATCATTTAATATACTTACCAGTGAAACCATCTGCAGTAATCATCACATTCTATCATGTTTCTGTGTGTTATAGATAGTTGGCAATGAGAGCACATCCATTCAAGATGTTTGGTAGTCACTGCATGTTGTGTTAATGATAGTATTGTTGAAGTGCAATGCACCATACCTAGTTGTTGTAATGTTTCCCATACTTCATTTGTTATGTAATCCTGAATGTTAGTGATATCAAAGTCCATTATCTTGTTGGGTAGGTTGTCTATTTTCTTTTTCATTTTGTACTAGTGTTAATTTGTTTTGCTGTTCCATTGATGGTCTTATCTGCTCTATCTTTGGTACATAACAATATTATAGTATCTATAAAGGGAAGGTAATTGTTATTATATTGTTTAATATTAGATTTAGTCATACCATATGTGGCTTTCTTTGTCATATACAATCTTGTGTCATAGTTAATTGTTTTTCAATTTCATCTTTTTCAGTGTTCTTTGGTCTCTTGTGTATGTCAATCAATCTATTTGTCTATTTCCCTTGGTTAGTTTTATAAGTCATTTGACTACTTTGTCCCTTGTGATTTTCATTAATGTATTGATACAATTATCTACTCTTTTATTGATCCTACAGTTCATGTATATATATTTTAATATACAATGGAATCCTCAACATATTATATGTTTATATTAATAAATGATCTCTGTCTATAGCATTATTCCCATTGTTGTTGACAAGTTTCTGTTAATTTTACTGCATTATATATTGTGCACATTGGACTGTATTTTTTAAAGGATTTATATGATCAATATATAAATCATTTACTCACTTGCAGTCTCATTGTCAATGTTTTATTTGAGAACTAAATAGAACATTATGTTAATATTGTTTGTTAAATTATCATTTGAAAATAATAATTATCTAATGTTTGCATCTTCTAAGCTTTAAGAATTTCTGATAGAAGTATCCTCTTAATTGTTAAACTGTCAATGTTGTAATATGTCTTTAGAAAAATGATTCATAGTAATATTGTATATTATAATTTACTATTCATATTTTGTACAACTCTTTTGGAGCAATTGAAGTTGAACTATTTTACAATACTTTTGTTTTTTTAGTACATATACCATATAAGATATATCTGTGTATTCTCTAAAGACAGACAATTCATTGTATAATTAGCAAAAGTATTAAAGTTGCATACAACTTTCTTTATGTGACATCAAGTATGTGAAGTCTGGGCAATATATCAATGATGGCATTTGTAAAACATGTATTTCTTAGATTTTGTAGTCAACTTCAACTTCAAGAAACATTTTGCTATGTTATCTATTCTTGCAGTCATGTCTTAATGACTTATTACTACAATCTTGTAATATATATTATTCATGGCATCTGTAGTCGCCACGCCTATCTTCATGAATTTTTGATATACCATTCCTGTCTTTAGGCATTCGTATCCATTACTTTACATGTATGCATCCATTTCTTTGTTTATTCATCCATTACTGGAAAGATATCTATCCATTAGATATTCACCTGATCTTCATCCAGTGTTAGCTTTTAAAGGTGCTCCGGCATCATTTCCAGTCAAACCATATCAAAGACATTTACAACGCTATCTACAATGGAGTGATACTATTAATAAATTAGCAATGGAGTATATTAATGATGTTATGGGCAGAGCCAAGTTTATTGGAGTTCACATTAGAATTGGAAGTGACTGGTATAATATATCTTGTTATAATGTATGTATGTTTAATAGAATAGAGCTTGTGAACATGCAGTGATGAATTTGATCTATTAGATAAAGTTTACTTATATATTGTGGAAAAAAAACATTTAGAAGAATACACTGGTACTAGAAAAAGACAAATAAGGACAAAGACAATGTTATCCTAGCGTGAGAATATCCATTCACTTCAAACCATTAGACACTTTTTATATCTAACAATCTATTTTTATAGTTTTTATTAGTGGTGAATTATAGCAAAGCCTAGAGAAATCTTAGTATTGTTCAAAAGGATCCTCAGTGTCATCAGCTATAACAATGGTGATATGTATAGTTATAGTAATAGCACCAACAGCTATATACCAAACAAGGAATTACAGGAGGTACTCAAATTTTTAAATAATTACCATTTTAACCGTAACTAATATTTTTAATATCATGTCTTACTTTTTTAAACATATTGTCAATATCAAAATTTGAATACATCTAATAAACCAGTTTTATTTATGCTATGCTTTGTAATACCAATTGTATGTTTTATGTATAACCATACAACTTAAAGGAAGTTCGTGGAATGTTCTCTATAAAACACTGACCAGTTATACTAACATCACTTCCCAGTAAACATTGCTTCCAAGTGGTTAGTTCGATTTTATAAAAAAAGTTAGATTTATAAAAAAAAACATGTTGTGTTGCCCAAACGATTCCTACTCGCTCACCCACTCAGGCTTCCACTTAGGCTCCAGGATTCCCTGCTATTGCTAGCTGGGACCGCCACCTGGCTTGGTAACCCTCGTCTTCGCGAGGTAATCCTGGCTGGAGCATCGCCCTAACTTAAAACCAGCCGTACGGGATTCCAGCTCTTAGGGAATGTCGCATTCAGGAACCGGGAACCACAATACACCAGCCTCATCTCGTTTAAAGGGAGACTACCAGCCCTATCCTAGTCGCCTTTCGGATACTCCGTAGAGTATGCTGGTAACCATCTCAGAGGTCTGATGCATTGCAGAACGCTGGCCCACAACACAACCTATCCAAGGTTGTTTTTCATTTCCTTTTATATGTACTGCAGATTTTGTCTTCATGCTCTTGTGGGGCGCAATCCTGTCGGTTATGAATCTCATTAACGGTAACTATGAATGTTTAACGGACGAAGTAGGAACAATTTTGTAACATTTTAACATTGTTCAGTTTTGTGAAGTATTTAGTAAAGGTTTTAAGTTGTTTTAATGAAGAAATGTCCGCTCTGCTGTTACTGATTATAGTGAGGAAGATTTGCAGTGGGACTACTCCTCATTTTCTGCCTTTGTCAAGAGAGAACGTGATGTATTTGGTAAACCAAGTACATTTTGGGGCTACAAAAAAAAACTTAACTCATTAAAAGAGGAACTTTAAAAACATTTCACACAATAATATATAGTACATAATATCTATTATATCTATTATGTAATAGATATATAAGTTATTTAATACAGTTTTTTCTTATTTTTGGTCTGTGTAATTTGTCGGAACAAGACCATACTCCATATAGTGATGGATGTCAAGAGGAACCCTGGAGGCCATGATGTAATGATGACATCATACCTATTAATACTAATATTAACATAATAGTCTATATATCCTACTTGGTCCTTTAATAAAAGGTCACAACCAGCCAACCTAATAGGAGTCTTGACACTTCAACTAGAGCACAAGCTGGACTATATCATAGTGGATGTTACTAAATTGAGTTGGTAAAGGGTTAACTTACTGGCAATCAAATATCATCCCAAGACTGGTCAGACATAGGAGGATATAAATGGCCACACCCACTGCTATCAGATATGGTATTTCCTACCAAAAAGATCATGTGATTGTCATGTGACACACATTTATACCTTGCTGTTAACAACGTAGAACTGTGTAAATATTATTAGTATCATGAAGTGGATAAAAGCGTAAATACTGACCCACCAAGAACAACAGGATTATAAGGGATTATATCATTAGGAACCTAACATTTAACAATCACATGATTATCAAATGACTTGGTTACCTCAGGGACATCTTTAGGATTTCCAAGACGTGTTTACCTATTGACCATCCCGGTCCTTTTATTAATACATACAATTTTATTACATAATCCTTTTGTGGACCAAAATTTTTTAGCAATATATACAATATGATGGACCTGTAGTCACATGATTACAAATAATTACATCATACCTTACCTGAGCCCAGAAAGGGTTAAAGCGGTGTTATATTATGAACTAGTCCCATAATATATTTTTATCACCTTCAGGTTCAAATGTACCAAACCATTCTATCCCAGATAATTAATACACCAGCTAGTGGGCGGGTTATGATAATAACTGATAATGTTATATAAACACATACCATAATTTTTTGTCAATACAATAACGATTTCGACCTATATAAATGTAATATCTAATTAATACAATAATTATCAGGGGCTAACCATGATGTACTCTGTGATGTGATGGTGTATTAAGAATATATTCCAATGGTCCAAGTCTAATTCAATACACTAACAAGTAAACAAGTTATATAAACTGGTTTGTCCAGTTATAGACAATACCTCAGTATGGATCCAAAAATGATACAACAGATGAGTTGTTTATGAACTAAATATGTGTGGGCGGTATATCCTAGCGCCAGTGGTAATACACCCACTATAATAATAGAAATGGACATTATAATAATAGAATGGACACTATAATAATAGAAATGGACATTATAATAATAGAATGGACACTATAATAATAGAAATGGACACTATAATAATAGAATGGACACTATAATAATAGAAAATGGACACTATAATATAGAAATGGATGCTATAATAATAGAAAATGGACACATATTTATTTAATTGTTTTTACTTACAAAGAAGTAAACGTTGCAAAATGGATTGTCTTAAAAGCAGTTGATAAGTTATATTCCTCAGAACTATGATGATTGATGAGCCATCCAAAATATATTGATTTCTATATTATAATAATGTTATATAATTTATTATAATACATTACCATGAGCTAGTCTATGAAACCAGTAATATCCACAATCAAATGCTAGAACCGATATCCACCATGTAATGGGTGATTGCCATGGCAACGTAACAAGTCTCATATTCTCAAATACCCAAACATAGACATACACTTCAATTCCTCTGAAGAGAACTACACTGAGTGTTATCATGAACATACCATGAGCTACTGATCCAAAGGCATCATTGATTCTAACATGAGGTAGACCTTGTAACCATCTGATAATAACTTCAACAAAATTAGATAAAGAAGTAGGGCGTGGTCTATAACAAAATGTCGTTAGTATATTATTTTGAAAAATGGTTATCTAACTTGCTCTACATTTTTTGGAACTTGTTCTAGTCTCTCAAAGGAAGATGTGTTTGGAGATACGAGATAAAATAATGGAAGAAAGCCGTCAAAAATATCGACTAACTCCTTCAAGTGCACTCAAGTTACTCTCCATATTTTACTATTTTACGGAGTAAGTAAACGGAAATGTTCTGAATTTTGTGCAGAAAACTCTGTAAAGTCTGAATACCACGTGTAAGATACTGAGAATGGCTGAAGAAGTCCTTATTTCGAAGTTGGTGCTTCTGCCTTTTCTAAGCAGTTCTATTATATGGCGTGACTTGACTCTGACAAGTGTGCCTGGGATAGGCGGGTGTTGATAGCAGACAGGAGACAGTAGAATGGGTGGGAGCTTACCATTATGAAGTTAGTGGTCAACTCTCGTCACTCTGCAGGAAACGGAAGTATCTTATGTGAGCACTAAATAGAATAGTAATTTTATAATGTCATCGACAGCGCATATTCAAATGATTAACAAACTGGAGTTAATGGAGTTTTATCTTTGGATCTTAACTTAGCTAGTTTATGGTCTACGACTTAATCTTCCATAGAATATGGTCATTTATTGTTTCAGAGTAACTATCTATGAACTAGTATCACATGTGCAATTTTATTGGGACTGGTTCAATGGTCTATCGACTAATATTACCTCATCCTGAGACCATTGCCAAGGTAACGGTAATGATGTCATTATGATGTCATTTCTTATTTTTATAGGATTCTAAACTATCGCTACTGGCAAAGGTCTTCCTCCTTCAATTTTTATGTTTGCACAAATGATAGTTTTAAAGGTAACAACATGGCGTCAGTAAGTACAAGTTTAATACCTGTATTGACGTCATGTACCTCATTGATAACAATGGAGGGTGTGGCCACCTTCATATTGACATCATCTCATAGTAGTGCATTATATTGTGTTAAACTATCAGCTCTGGTACATCTGGTAATAATAATTATAATGTAATACTGAGATATCCTAACTATATAATAGGTTTACCTGAACGTTTCCAATACAACAACAACAATGATACAGGCGACTATGGAATATCCTTTCCCCATGGAATAAAGTAAAAATTAATAGTTACTACTAGCAATTACTGTCATAATGATAGACGTAACAACTGATGACCAACGCCCCCCTTAAGTTTAGATATACATTCTTTTAATGGAGAGTAGTGGTGTTAACTTTATGTTACGATCTTAGTCTACGACTGTGGTCCCCTTCAGGTGGGTGTGGCTATACTGATGTCATTAAAAAATATTATGTTGCTATTTTAGCAACGTGACTGTTTAATGGATCACACTTTAGTTCATTATTCCTCCAGTAGTGGGCGGAGTTAAAGTATTATTAATAATTATTACAACCATTATTATCACTTATTGATTATTCAGTAATGTAGACAAGTTACTATTAAAAGAAGTCGATAACTAGTTCATCTGAAGTTGACGATTTGCAGTGTATTTAGGATTATCACCAAGATCTCAATTGGTTAATTAATGGGGTGTGCAAGTAGGTGTGGTTTATCCCTTGCAGATCAGTGTCTTTCAATTGATGTTGATTGATAAGCAGGTTAGTCTTGGATCATATAGCTACGCTCCTTTTTCCTTGCCAAGTAATTAGTGATGGGTGTGGTTATTTTTATTTAATTGTTAACTTATATAGGGACTGTCACTTAATAGATTTGTGTTTATCAGATGATTACTGGTGGCGCGTCTTTACTAATGGGACAGACTCTCATCCAAGTCATTAATTGTTATTATAATGATAGGTATAATATATTATTACATATATATATTATATATATTATAGTCTTAATGGTAAAGTGAAACAGAGCTGTTCTCTTACCATATGCTTCATCAGAGATTGTATTACCACTCATAAGGTCCTAGGGTTAGCTCCCTGTTATTATTAATGATTATTAGCACATTATAATAGGAGGGATATTTGTTTTTGAATTATTTAAACCTGGTCATGTGACTCCTCAAGCTATTATTAAAGGATTACAAGTATCTTTCCCTCTAATTTTTATATTATTATGTTCTTAATTAGTTATATGGGTATTCCTGTGACGTGGGTAGTTCCCCTCGTAAATTAAGAGAACATGTAATTCACAAGATTGAAGAGGAGGTATATTTTTAAGCCACACCTTCTCGTTATACTGAGTATTATAGATACGTATTGCTGCAGGATCTCTAGAACTGAATCCATTAGAATATCGTGACCTGTGTTTGAAATGTTGGAGTAAATTTTTACAAACCTGTTGTATACAATACGAGCAAGTGGGTGTGGTCTTATTATAGTATATATATTGTGATGTTTGTTTTTATAGTTGCTACGGAAACCAGTAGGTATCCAATGTGATGCTCGTACTGGCATGGTGACATTGTTACAACAAAGGGACAATGTCATTTTTATATCCCAGTCAACTCAAGTAACCTCAGTCCCATACCAATATAGTCTTAGTCAACATGGGAATCAGTCTTCTGATCATTTTATTTGTTGCATGTGTTTCAATTGTTAAATGAACAGGTTAATCAGGTCACATGACACTCCATGATGTATAATTGTTTATGTAGTTGACACACGAGGTGTTTGAATCTTTTATTGTTGAATTATGTTGCCATGACAACCCATTAAGTCTCTCCCAACAAATTGCAGAAGTCTTATTGTCACAGTATTGTTAATTAATTAATTAAATTATAGTAAAAATGTAATTATTTGTGTTTTTATTAGAGGAGCTCTTCCATTTTTAACAAAATTAGTGAATTGTAAGATCATTGAAATAATGGTATTTCTTTTCTATGATATAATTAATGTAGGTTTGGTCTATTTTCTGATGTTACTATTGTTTTGGATCAAATGATTACTCATGTCATGTGATAATGAGGACATGTCACATGATGTGGTAGAGGAATCAGATATAATGGAAATATTCTCAAGTTTTTAGCGTCTCAATTGATTAGTTGTGGATTACGTGATATTTTGTTTACAAAAGTTAAAATGGTGTCATGACCTCATTATATTATTATCAATATGGGAACAGACACACTTAATAACTACATTAGTAAGTATATAATGCACTTAATAAACTACATTAGTAAGTATATAATACACTTATAACTACATTAGTAAGTATATAATACACTTATAAACTACATTAGTAAGTATATAATACACTTAATAATACATTAGTAAGTATATAATACACTGTAATAACTACATTAGTAAGTATATAACGCACTTAATAAACTACATTAGTAAGTATATAATGCACTTAATAACTACATTAGTAAGTATATAATGCACTTAATAACTACATTAGTAAGTATATAATGCACTTAATAACTACATTAGTAAGTATATAACGCACTTAATAACACATTCGTAAGTATATAACGCACTTAATAACTAACATTAGTAAGTATATAATGCCACTTAATAACTACATTAGTAAGTATATAAGCACTTAATAACTACATTAGTAAGTTATATAACGCACTTAATAACTACATTAGTAAGTATTAACGCACTTAATAACTACATTAGTAAGTATATAAACGCACTTAATAACTACATTAGTAAGTATATAATACACTTAATAACTACATTAGTAAGTATATAACGCACTTAATAACTACATTATTAAATAATAAAAAACTATTATATTTATATCTTATTTTATAGGAGTCTATTATCATACACTCAATACAAGAATAAACTAGTTCAGTTAATACACAATTATCATTTATTATATTGGCTATCACAACAATGACCACACCCCATCACTGGCACAACATTGTAAGACTCGGTTTATTATATAATATTATATCATTATTATTTATAGTGATATTAATAATTTAGCTGAAACTCCATATATCAGAGAAAACATCATTTGGTATGAAGATTATCAATTATCTATTATATTATTATAATTATTACAGTTAACGAAGGGACTTTAATTGAATTATTTTACATCAATGGGACGTAACTATTTAGGACAACTTGTTGGACAATGCATTCCAGGTACTAGTCCAGTTTATGCTTATTGACACATATGTTGCCATGGTTACTGAATCAAATGATACAACGACTGTATCCTAGACGTTATTAAATAACATATCTTAATAAGTAATGTCGTCTTTGATAAACAATCAGATTACATCATTTTTATTGTCGTAATATGCGACAACAGGATGTAACTGTCTGGTTTATTTCCTTTTGTTAATAAGTAATTAGTGATAATTAATTGATATAAATCTGTTTTGATGTCTTAACATTATAATATATTTAGTTGGCCATCAACCAAACAGTATATTAATATATGAATGTTTATTATATGGTGGTCAATATCTTAATATAGTGGTAAGTATTAACTAGTTTATGTTATGATGTTTATGATTGTTTACTAGACTTTCCATAAATATTGTCAACAGTTTGTTAAAGATGATATATCAAGTCAACAATTTTATTTGGGACAGAGTTTATTATCTTTAGGATTAGTTGATAAAGCTATTCAATGTTTTATTACTGCTAGTAAGGGAGTGGACATCAGGTTAGTAATAAGGGGGTGTGTGTCATATTTATATAGATTGTTGCTATAGAGATGGTCCTACAAAATGTATCAGACATGATAGTGGTACTTATTGTTGAAGATAATGAGCGACTAGAGAGCCCTACATTGTATTGAAGGTATCTTAACTGTTACTCAATATGCTACAAACTGTCCTTGATAAAACTCATTCAATGATGGTAAAGTTATATAATATGTTCTAATTTGACGATATCTTCTTAACAGCCTCTCTTCTGGTCAAATCATTTAAATATTCACTTATTTTGTGTCAGTATTATTTAGCATATCATGCTATAAGGAATAATCCTGATCCTGAAAGGTAATTATGATGTCATTATTGACCAATCAGATTGTTTTATTTTAGACAACGAGAATGCTTGCGTCTTTTTATTGTTGTATTAACTGAACAAAGGACACTTGTCATTATTGTGTGATTATAATTATACTGATTAGAAGAAGAGGGTTAGCTACTTGTATCTTATTATAATGTGTGTGTGTGTGTGTGTGTGTGTGGGATGTGTGTATGTGTGTGTGTGTAGGTGGAGAATGTGATGGAAATGAAAGCTCGTAGTGTGGATGTATTAAGTAATCGCTATTTATGATCTATTGTATTGTTATCATATGTCAAGGGAAAATTATTGGAAAGGTAATCTTACAGTCACACAGACAATATGTCATTATATCATAATAGCTGCACATATTCATGTATGAACAAGGTCGTCGTAGTAACCTGGAGGTCACCTGGACTGACATCATTACAACATCAAGTATATATGATAACGTACATATTATAATATATGTACATTGTATAGGCTAATAGTTACCTTGTGTCATGACATTACTTAAACTGTCTAATTCCAAGTAATCATTGGTTACTAATACCTGATAACTTACAAACTACTAGGAGTGAGTAATATTTACTATATAGTTATTTGAGTGCATATATAGAATGTCAAATAATACGTTACAAGATCTAATTAAGGAGTATGGTCTAGTTCGGTGCTAAATAACTCTTATTAGACATCAGTCAACACTCACTGAACATTTGTCAGGTAACATAGTTTATATAGTGTCTAGTCTAACACATATATTGTATTAGGACCTTATGTTAGTGCTAATGAAGTTTGTACATTGCTAGTACAAAAATGAATTGTTTGATGTATGCTATTAATTATCAAAACGTTATACTATAACACTTGTACCCATCTTTGAAAGCCCTTGCCGGTGCAAGGTACATGTGATAATCATGTGACAGTCATGTGATGCTGTTTACAGGTGTGCTCATTTAAGTTTGAATGCATTTAATACAACCAGTAAGTATATATTTAATGTTATTGTTGTTATTTGATGTAGTGAGAAAACCACACCCCCTGGTCATGGCTTCAACACAATGAAGCATGTGATACAATGACTCTTTCAAGACAACCAAGGTATTGTTGTTTTGATGTGCAAATATTCATATTATATTGTGTCAGTATATTAGATCAAGTTTGGAATATGTTGCGATATTATTTTGAGATAAATGTTCAACAACACAATGTCAGTTGTCTTCAAAGTTGTGTTGTAAAGAAAAACTACTCAGTAGAATATCATGTACCACAATGGCTTGTTGATAAAATGAAGGTATTATATATAAAAATGATAATTATAATAATATTATTGGTAATAGATTACTAATCCAGGTCAATTATTATATATATATATAATTTTTAATCGCCTTGAATCTGCTACTGAGTTGGCAATTGAGTTTATAGATGCTGTATTAGGACCTGGTAACGAATATTTTGGATTAACGAAAAAATAGTAATCACTTATAAAGGTGTTCATTTGCTGTATGTTGTTTATTGTTATTATATTTAGAATGGACTTCATGCTACTTGTCCCAGTGTGTGGTTACCGTATAATTCATTGGACCAGTTATTTACAAAGGTATCCTCGTCATCGCTCCATGAATTACATGATACACTGAAGGACAAATTAGAGCATTATTTGGAGGGTACTGCTGAAAATGTTAATGACAATATGTGATTGTAGGAATGAAAAAATAGTAACAAAAGAAACAATTTATACAAAAATGTCCTTACTACAAAAAGAGAATAATAGTTCAGAAAATGTTTATAGTTAGGTTGGGACCCTAAAGTGATGAAATTAAATATTTCGTTTTTGTGGCATTTAATTTTCGTTCATTGTAATTGCTGTTCCTTGTTCACCTCCGGCATTTAGTGCTTTTTGTAATTCACAAATGATCAGACCAAGTAACGACCCTCCAGATCACAAACAAACTGATAAAACATATCGTTGATTGTGGACCTTTCTTGATAATATTTTTGTCATAGTAATAGCGGAGACCACGACTTAATTTTCTCATAATTCATAGTTGGTTTGTTCTTGCGCTCTCCCCAAACGACGTGCTACCTCAGGAGGATCAACAATTTTAAATTCCCATTCTTTTTTGTATTCCATTTAATACAGGACTGACTCTCACGATCGGTAAGCAACTCTAAGAGAAACTGCCATAACTGAATTTGAGAACCAGTGTTAAATTCAACTTGAGGTGGGTCCTAAGATAAGATCAATTATTTATAATAATAAAAGATAATAAAATGATAAGATACAATATAATGATAAGATATAATGACATATGATAGTCTATGCTAACTGAACTGTGGGGAGAAGAACTTGTGGTAGCACCACTCAAAGATAACCCAGCCACTTTACTAGTAGTTGGGGTACGTCCTGAATTAGATGTTGCTGGGATACTACCAGATATGGCTTGTTAAGAATCACTTGAATTAACACCCAAAGATGAAGCGTGAGGTAGTAATGATGTTAATGGTGACCCCACTTCTTGTTGAGAGGTGGATTTTGAAGACTTTGCTGTGAAGTTGTTGTAATGTAATACTGGAGATAACTTTGGGTTATTGCAGCCGAGAGGTTGCTAGGCAACATAGGATTATTAGGAGTGATTGAAGGACTTGTTGCCTCTGAAGTGATGGGTATTGGTGATAAAGGCTGAGGTGATGACGTTACCATAGGACGGAATTTGATAATGTGGTTGCACTTGTAGCAGTTGGTGGTTTTTGTGGTGTTCCAGTGGGTGTGGGTCAACCCCACCAAAGCTGGATTTAAAGCAGCAGCTGTTTAGGGGTCTATAGGTAACCACACTAATGTATAATTACTAGTCCCTGGATAACAAACTAAACATTGGAAATAAACTCGGACTGTTGCCTCCTCCTGACACAGAGGATTAGTAGAAAGACTTGTGGGAGAAAATGCCGACAACCTAGTAAAGATAAACAAATATTGTTATTGTTAAAAGTAATCACATATGTTGTTGAAATAATGTTTGAAAAGTTGGCCTACATTGGGGTAATTTGTGGCAGACGTTTCTGGACCACTAGGATCTAATGCATTTGTGGTAGTAGAGGTACCATTAACTACAACAGGTTTTCTCTGATAAAGCCGTAGGTTTCACCAAGCTATAAGAGAGGTCAATATCTCTGAGGAGAGGTTAAGTTGATTAGCCAAAGTTGTAGGAGAACGTTAGTACTAGTTGATGTAGTAGTTGAAGAAGCGTCATTTTTGGCTACCTACATCAAATGAAAAGAATTATAAACGCACCAATCTAGACTAGACATCAGCCATTTTAGTTGATATTCATTTGGTCGGCCACAGCTACCGCTGTGTGAGAGGAAGGAAGCGCAACACACCACTAGACCTACCGGTAGCTCCCCCTTGACAAGATTCACGGAAGCTCCTGGATTGATTTCTGAAGACATTGTGGCGATAGAGACAGAAGAGAACAACAACTCTGGAAAACTCCTTTAGCGATAAAACCGCAACTAGTTAGTTATAGTCTGAATGTAATAAGATAATAATAAGTATTGTCGCTATAAAATATAAAGAATAGAACGGATACCTGATTTTTGATAAAACTCAAGGCAATGAAATCAGAGTTTAACCAGTAATAATGGAGAAGAGAAGATGAGGTAAGAAAGAGACTTCCTTTTGACAGACAAACTAAGGGAAGTTTACTTCCCTCGAGTGAGGAAAATATCACGTGACTAAATTATAATACCATGTGACTAAAATTAATAATAATAATTAATTAAAATTAATTAACTGCAAAAAACCAATGAATTTAATTATAAAAAATAACTTTCAGTGTGTGCATATGCTAAATAAGGAGTATGTATGACTAATGCATGTAACCCGATCATTTGTAGAGGAGAGGTGGACAGAGGTGACGGTAGCTATGGGGAATGGGCGGGGCTGTTAATGTGAACAGTCCTTGCAAGTTCATATCCTGAGGCATATAGGGAAGCACCGGGAAAACATCATCATATAGAGGATTTAGTTGTTGACAACGTTGACGTTCTATTTTAATAGGTTTAGAACCTTCAAGTGAATCACCTTTCAGTTGCTGTTGTAATTCAACAAATGACATTCAAGAATTGATCAAGATACACACAAAAACGATAGACATAGCGTTTTACTGGTACTTTGTGGATTATATTTTTGTCATAATAGGAAAGAAGACATCGACTAATTTCTCGTAATTCATTTTAGGTTTGTTCTTAGTCTGATCCCCAACGGTGGCAAATTCTTCAGGATCAATAAGTTTGAATTCCCATTTCGACCAGTCCCATGCTATAATTTTTGACAATTCTGATCTTCGTTCTTCCATCTCTATTTCAGTTAAAACAATTCAATAAAAAGGGTGCACAACTGAATAGGGGGCCATGTACCTGGAGAGGAGGTGGAGAGGAGTAATTAGTAGGTTTAAAAAGGGGGGGGTTTTTTTTGCTTTTACCTGTGTTAGGTTCTGATTTGGTTGAGGTGATGAACAAGGAGAATGACTAGGGAATAGGAGATTGGTGAACTGAAGAGGGGAGGGGCCAGGAGATGTACGGGAGATGCTACAGGACTACTATATGGAGTAGATAAATTCAGATCCACTTGGACTGCCCTGGACGTGATAAGGGCGGGTGGGGGTGGAGGAGCAGGCCACTCCAATTGTGTGCCTGTCCAAACATGTCCTCAGATTTCATATCTGAATAGAACAGTGTGAGAAAGTAGGATAGAAGTGATGAGAATCTTGTACTTGTTAAAGGTGAAACCCAGACCAGTTGAAAAATCTGTAGACATTGTAGTTGGAAGACAAGAACCCACCATCTGTAAATAACTCATTAGCTGTCAGAGGATAACCGCAAAATTTGATCTAAAATGATATTCATCTGTCTAAATTGAGAAAGACTAAATCTAAATTGACTTACAGGCACAGAAGCTTTGATTTTCTCTAAAAAATTATGAAGAGCAGGTCCACTCTCTTTAGCTAACCCTTGAAACGGTTGAGCAGTAAAATGAGCACAACTGAGCACCAGTGATCCCTTGAAACAATTTGTATATTAACCATCAACTGATACTCAGAAATACACCATTGTGCAAACTGTAGTACTTGACTCTCTGTCCATTGACTTGGATCTAGAATGATATATATATATAATTTACTGTTAGAGAAGCTATCCAAGTATCCATAACCAGGAGGCAACTGGGTGTCTGTGAAGAAACTTGTGCCCAGGAGTCATCGTATTGATGAGTTTAGATAATTCTCCAAATGAGCCAAGTAATCTAGCCCAGTAAGTTTTCTCAATACGTACAGGACGTCACAAGTTCACTACAATAAAATGAGAGAATATTGACTAGAATACTATTATAGCAAGACTAACAACAAATGAGAAGATCTGGCCATTATGCTCCCTTATCACAAATATGAGGGCATACAGTACTGACTAAAGACATGTTTTAGTCAACTAAAAACTTGTACACACAAGTATACAAATATATATTACTGGTCTGCTGAGAACAGGACATTGTGGTCTGACCTCATGTGACAATTAAATATTAATATATTTAACAACCCACACATTTCACATCATTACATTAGAAAGGACAGGATGTGGCAGGTAGGGCACTAAGTCTTTATCAAAGAAATAGAATTCTTAAAGAAAGGAAAGACCACATCACTGTGACACCCACAATAGTTCCTAGTCGAACCCATTAAAAGAAGTGGGTGATTTCGGTCTAGACAGCTACTTTGTATGAGGTTAGTTTAAGATGGGTGGAAGCCTCCTTACAGAAAGAATGTACCTGAGGTGTCATCAGGGCTGATAGGGATATTGTGGATGGTAAAAGGTGGGCGGTTGGAATGTTAACAGGCACTGGACAGAAACTACGACTCCTTCCAGGTTCCACCTAAAAAATTGAGCCATCATTAATGACAATTAGTTATAGTCTTTAGGTGGGTTACAGGTGGAAGTTGTGTAGTGTATGTAATATACAACTACGCACAAAATGTCTGATGTAGAAGAATGAGGCGAGGATGGAACGATCTTGGATTTACGAGAGGTGGAAAGAGGTTGGTCTTTAGATCTCTCGTCTCATCCTCATTTGGTCAATACTAATTGTGCGTTGGGGGAATACTAAACTAGTAATACACATACAGATATAATATTAATAGTAATATGTAGTGGTAACTTGCTTTAGGAGTGTGGTCATCAAGACCCATATGCCCTGGCTAAGAATATACAGTAACCATAAAGCTGACTGAGATCATTCTACCGGAGTATCCCCTAAACCTACAGTATTCTTCGAGCAGAATGTTCTATTCATATCAGATATATCATTATATGAGTCACTGAAGGGAAAATGTCTTGGTGGACAATCCTGTGACCTGGAGGATCTAATGGACCTCATTACAGCACCGATAAGAGAAATCAGTTACTATAGTAACCACAAAGTTAGACCTGAGTATTTTGCGTAAATCCTTGAGTTTTCATTGATGGGACGTCGACTGTGAGCCCTCTCATGCAACGATTCGCTCCAGGCCTATTAGTCAGAAAGGTGTTGGTGAAAACACAATCCTAGCTTGAATCCAGCGTCAGAGTGATCCTATATTAAATAATTATTAATTGTAGAGAACTTAGTAGTGAAACTAACATTTGATGGTTGGCGGGCAGGAATCGATGATGCCTTCATAGAGCCAATGTCCATGTCTGAGATTACACATGCACTTTGTATAATCTAGTACGTTAGCTTTAATGCGATAGTAGGTCTTTATTAGTGATAGAACCAGTAAAGTTCGAGAATATAAGCTTCAAACTTTCTACAAAAAGTCGACGATTCTATTTATGTTTCTGACACATGTAACATAGGTATATTGGACGTAATGCTCTGAGTAAACAACATGCCAAGGAATTTGATTAGTATGTATAACAATTAACGTTTGATCAATATAAGATTAGAATCCTATCCCTGCTTTGAGGTTAAACTATCGAGGAGTCTTGTAGATTGAAAGGGTGTATTTAGAAACAAGGAGCAGACTGGGATCACCACACGGAGATTGAGATTATAAAATGATTTGGCTTTGTTGCTTTCGTTGAAGGTTGACTTGGGTCTGTTTACCTTGTACAAAGGGTTGGTGGATTGAGCTGGTTTTATTTAGGTACAGTATCGGCTCCTGGATAATTCGTATGAGATTTAAAATTGAAGGATGAGAAAAAATCCAAAAAATTGGACTGATTCCAGCATAGTTGCTGGTTGTGTTATAATAGACAAATTATTGGAAAGATAAACGGTTAAACCCAGTATACCTCTTTGTTGATTGATTTCAAAATAATGCATGATGACAAGCTGTAGATGATGATGCTTGTATTGGCCCGTTGGATTCTCTTCCGAGAACCCACTGAAAACTATTAAAAATTGCTAACACAACCTTTATAAGTCCTACAATAGGTCCTCCCTCCATCAATAAAGCAGTATAAAAGACACGTTTGAGGCTCGACCATACTTGATAACTGCGATATTTTAAAACCAAATGGCCAAAATAGCTCTATTATGAGGAGGTCGATCACATACGATCTCTTATATAACATATATGGTAATAATGCACCTGTGACCACACCCAATACTCACCCAAAGATAAAACTTGTGACACCCAATTTAATAGGAAAATACGGAATCCTAACAAAGAGAAATGATAAAGAGAGGTAATGATACAATACATCATCTTCCAATGAGAGAGTTGAAGTGACGAAACCCGTTTCTTAAGTCCTCCACCCCGGCCCACTAGAAAATCTTACTTATTATTCCTCACTAATTATTACTTCTTTTTTTCAGCACTAGACTGTTTGTACCCCTTGTCCACTGAATTCTTGTCATATTGCTAGGACTTGTAGAGATAAGACTTGGTTCAGTATTGATATAAATAATCTTGCAGGGGCTGCAGAGGTTGGGTTGACTAGATGTATAGTAGATGTTGTCTGAGGAAAGATGTGATGTCTTAAAGTTATATAGCTGGTCCATAGAGAATGTTGTTGTTAGTTGATTTTGTACAGATTTAGTAGGAGTTGGTTTGGGTCTTCCTGAACTTTGTAAATAAGTAATCTCTGAAAAATAGATAACTAAAATACATAATAAGATAATGCCAGGTTTAATTAGATTGCACCTTTCTCAAGCTGTCCTTGGCTCAATATCGCTTGTAATTGTTTTTGTAATGCTAAAACTATAGTAACTACAACGGATATGTTTAATACTCACTTCAGTACTTATGTAAATTATTCTTGTTCTAGAGTTCAATAATGATATTTTTTATCCACAGTCATATCATCATCACTACAGCTGGACGTCTATCTGATATGCACTCTCTCTTGAGAAGGGATATACAATGTCTTTTTATGCTACGTGGTGGATATACTATATTAGCCTTAGGGCATAACTCATTATTAGATCCAAATCACATCCAATATCAATGACAATGTGCAATAGTTATACTTCGATCCATATTTGGAGTTGTGAAGTTTGATGAGCTACCATTGATCAGAATTATTTTTAAGTCGAAACCAGCCCCATTTTGACCGGGGATCGTTGAAATTTAGGAGTTTACCTTATGTGTCTATCAAACATGTGACACATATCCCCATGACAACCTTACATATCTTGACGATTAAAGCAAGGTTTCTAAAAAACTGTCTTACAACTTGAAATTGACCATATGAGGATTCATCAACGATCAGTAAGATAACAGTCTATGCAATTTCTGGTCTTCCAAGCTTCAATATATACTACCAATAGTTCTAAGAAGGGAATAACCAATGATTTACTTACTTCTGCAGATGGAACTACCGTCATGGATGCTTAGGAAGATTTGGAAGAAGTGCGGTTTTATAGAAAAAGTATTGGTGAAAACTAACCTGTCACTCATCTTGCGTCAAAGTAGGCGTTAAATAGAGTAAAAAGGCCAAGATTATCAGTGATCGCCCACTGGCCGAATCATAAATGGCTTCGGCAGCAGCAGAGACATCATCTTCGCCCACGGGCTGGTGCGAAATGGCAAATTGATGCTTTATTAGGTTTGGGAGTAGATGACAAATCTGCAGTAGTAGTAGGAGTTATAGTGGTTATGGTATGCTCATAAGAGGACAGCAACGTCAGAGATCAGATATAAATCGTCCACAGTGTCTGTGGAGTCAACTAGTCCTCCACAAGAAACCTCACAGAAGAGGTTCCTGTGAACTATGGGGGTGGGTTTTGCTATATTAATTTTACATGTAATTAAGTATGAATATTGTTGTAATAGTCTCCAGTGAGAACTCTAGAGGTTAAACTTCGTGGCAAATGAATTTGTTCAAACAGAAAACAGTTTGACGAGGCTATCAAATGTATGAAGAAGATTTAGCTTTATGTCATAAAGATTACTCCAAAAAATATCTGCGGTGATTTCAAACACAGATCAGCAGAATTCATTAGAGAATATGGTACACATTATACCTTCTTGAACATATATAATAATGATTACGTATTAATGCATCTACTGACAGAGGAGAAGGGATGTAGTGTTATGATAAACATTGGTGACATGTGTGTTAGATGGCATTGTGGAAGAGAGGACATTCATCATGCACTGAGGCTTACTATTAGACTGCTCGTCTATATTAAAGCCTTAATTCGGCGATCACTGCTAACGAAAGATCTTGGACCAAAGAGAGGGGGGGGGGGGGGTGATGCATTATTGGGGAAGTTGATGTTTGATATGGAACATACTATTATATATTATAGCTATTACAAGAGGATAATACTCGATGAACAGCAAATCAAGTTTGTGCTGAAAAGTACACAAAAACTTCTTACACGTATTAGTAAAGACTTGCTGATGAGAATTATAAAGTTAGTCTTAAAATAAAACAGTTACTTATTAATTTAATAATGGTTTATAGATATTAGGTCCTCTAGAACCTCCAACTCAAGGAGTGAGAGCTGATTTAACACTTATCTTTGGACAGGTACTATTATCTAATGTCATCAGTTTCCTTTATTGGTGGTTCTAGATGATATATCAAAAAACTACAACTAAGTAGTGTGGAATTCAATGATGAAGGAAAAGGACAAATTTAATGTTGAACCATTTGTTAGTGCCGCAACTCAAATTCCGTTCTGGTCTATAGTGGTCTATTGGAGTTATTGACCCAAGTATTGATAATGGTATTATATATTTATTAATATTAAGTTATTGTATAAATTTTGTTTATTATTGTCTGATATATTTAAACCACACGCTCTCTTATTAAGAGATCAACTTTATTGTTTATGGAGACAGATCAAGCGTCTGTTACTGATTTAAAGGCAGTATTAGATGTTCCTGGACTAAAGTCTGAGGTATTAATAAATATGATTTTATATTAATTTCATTTATCAAACTAGATGTATGCTATGGTTAATGTTAAATTAGCGCAATATATGGGGTTTCCGATCTATGACATTATGTTTATCAAAGATTGATAAAGTATTCAAATCAAACATCAGGACCATGCTGATATTTACAGTCACCGAGCTGAGTAGTCCATTTGATATAGAGATATTGATATTATTGTATGTTAGGTTGCTATGGAATTCAGATGATCAAGTATGGTGTTAAAAAGCTCGAGATGATTTGGAGATTGCTCTTAATTAGCTCCTAATACACCTCACACATTTGTACTGTTTAGGGGCAAGTAATTCTCTCTAATATATATCTATTGTTATATGTAACATTAGATCTTTTATACACGAGGTGGATTATTGTCCCGGTCTGTACATTTCTTAGAGGGAGCACGATCAAAATTTGAAGAAGCTTATAAAACATTTTCATCATGTGTTGAGGTATTTATCTTGTTTTCGCTGGTATGTTGTCATAGCAACATGTATATTATAACATGACGTGGGTAGTTTTTACAAGATTGTGAAGAAGTTGGACGCGTCAGAAGACTTTACTAAAGGAAGCTGTTCGCATTGAACAGACAATGCCTCAGCTCTTCTCTCTTTAAGTATATTATATTTAGTATCTCAGCAAGATATCAGTAAGGCGATCCAATCATTAGAAACTGCTATTGCTATGGATAGACTTTGTATTCAAGCTTATAAAAACATTTAGCGTCATTGGAAATGCAACGGTATATGACATACATTTGTAGATATAAACTATTGAATATATTTTGTTGAGTGGGAACAAGTAGAGCTGGTGAATTGTATGAGTTAGCTATAAATATTCTCGATCTAGTTGAAATGCAACAAGCTTATTTAGCGAGGGAATATATAGCACTCCAGTATATAATATATGTGTATAATGTGATATCTAGTATTGTTAATATTTAGAATCAAGTGTGTCAAGAATATGGTATTATCCTGTGGAATTAGTAGCATCACGTATAGCAGCTGGACAACAACAAATAACTAACCTGTTGTTATTATTATTATTATTATTAATATAATAATAATAATATTAGTTCTTGTTATTGATAATAGTTACTCGTTTTATCATAATTATTACTATTATAATAGGTTTATGTAGACACGCCCATATTGTATGACTCTGAAAATCGTTGAAAATGTATAATGACACTGATATCGCTACAACTGAAGACTTTGAGGGGTTACAATTGGTGTAGTTTGCTATGACAAGAAGGTACCTCATTAGATTCTATATTATAGAATACAAATACATATTAGAGTTTTTCAAAGCCAATGAAGAAATATCTTACTTCGTATGGCAGTCAACGAATACGTACGGTTGTTGTGTTTACTGATAATACTATTCTCAATAATCCTGTTGAGAAATGGCCATACTGTATGCATTAATTGCTTCTATTCCAAGGTACTGAATATCTATATCTATTATTATATTATTATTATTATTATCTTATTAACTAGGGGTTCCCCCTAGACAAGCAATAAAATATGTTGAACTCAAGCAACCCAAAATGGTTGTAAATGATCTTGACAAACAATACAGTTTAATGGACAGGTATATTAATAATATACAATAATAGTGTCCACACACACAATGATTTCTATTTATACAGACGTAAAGTGTATGAAATTTGGAACGTCATGGTATAGACGTCCCACCGTATGTTGTATTGGATCGCAATGATGATGAGAGTCCAGATATTGTAGAAATAGATGATGACACAATAGAAGTTAAAGGACACATTTCATAAACCATTTGTAGAGAAACCAATATCTGCAGAAGATCATAATATTTATATTTATTTTCCATCAGATTATGGTGGTGCTCACACATATTATTTAGAAAGGTTTACTGTTTTTATAGTAGTAGTATTAATGTAATATAATATTCCCTCAGGTATTAAATCGGTCTAGTATGTATTCCACTGAGAGTACAGTCAGAAAAGATGGATCTTATATTTATGAAGAATTTTATGCCAACTGATGGCTCTGATGTAAAAGTCAGTCTTCCACAGCATCTTTTGTAATAATATATTATAATAATTACTGTATTATAGTTCTATTACTGTAATAATATTATAATATATTATTGTATTATAGGTCTATACTGTAATAATGTATTATAATATATTATTGTATTATAGGTCTATACTGTGGGGCCAGACTATGCACATGCTGAAGCTCGTAAATCTCCAGTAAGCGTTACCTGATGTAATGTTATTTATTACTTACAATTGTAGGCACTAGATGGTCGTGTTTGATCGTGATGATCAAGGTAAAGAGAAACGCTTTCCTGTTATATTATCTGCACATGAAAAATTAATTGCTCGTAAAGTGTTTTAGCGTTTAAGGTATACATTTGGAATGAATTTACTGACATTTATTATAATATTATAGCAAACAGTTTGTGGTTTTGACTTATTACGAGCTAATGGCAATAGCTAATGTTTTGTGATGTTAATGATTTAGTTTGGTGAAAACTTCAGAGAAATATTATGACGATTGTTCTCAGATTTTCTGTAAGTAGATATTGTTTAGTAATGGAATACTCTCTCTATGTTGTATAGTGAAACTATCCTACTAAAGTAGCTCCACATTATATTCCATCTATTGCTCCATCAGTAGAATATTGGCTCCTGCAGTACCAGTACCTATTCTAACTTCATCTAATACTCAGTTAGTTATAAAACTAATATAATATTTTATGAAGTTTTTTAGATTAGAGCTTACGTTGTGTCATTGGTATAATACGTCATGCTGATCGTACTCCTAAACAGAAAATGAAAATGATTGTTAAACATGTTGACTTTTTTACTTTATTCAATGAACTGGAGGAATACAAAAAAGGACAATTAAAACTAAAAAACCAAAGATTTACAGTAATTTTTTATTTATATTGTCAAATTATTATTGGTTTGTTATATTTAGGAGAGTACTTGATATAGCGCGTAAATTGTTAGATAATGCTAAGAGAGAAGAAAGTGATTAGAAGAGAAATACATAAATTGAAGACTGTGTTAGAAATGTATGTTGACAAAAGAATATGCTAATAATTATGTCAGTGGGCGTTCTGACCTTTCAAATGTTAATTATATTATAATTTTTTCTAGCATGTACTACTATGGTGACATTAGAGGTTAATATGTTTATTTAGGTATGGTCATTTTCTGGTATTAATCGTAAAGTTCAGTTCAAACTGTTACAAAAAAGGACATTAATGGAACTCCCTTTCAAGTAATATATCTCTTTATTATAATGTATTATAGTGTCCTTGTTAGCTCCTGCATTATTACTTATATTAAAGTGGGGTGGTGAGGTTACTGCAGCTGGGCAAGCTCATGCTGAAGAGTAGGGAAAGCATTTCGTCGTATGTATCCTGGTGGAGTAGGAGAATATCCTCATTACCTGGCTCTGGGTTCTTAAGACTTCATAGTACTTATCGTCATGATCTTAAGGTATGTTTAGTTTGTTATACACTTTATATAACAGATATAGGTATATGCATCTGATGAAGGTCGTGTTCAATGACTGCAGCAGCATTTACTAAAGGCCTACTTGATTTAGAAGGGAATTTAGCTTCAATTTTAGTACAATTAGTGAAAGAGAGATCAAAATGCTACTATATGTGGGATACTTCAAATGATGCTACTGAAGGCCTTTCCAAGTATGCACATAAAGTATACAATATAGTTAATATAAATTTACAGAGTTAAGCAGACACTTCATCAATACATTCAAGGAAGTGAAGATTTCAATCAAGACTCTATATAAAGGTTATTTTTTATATGTACTGGTAATATTTATGAACTATTTAGTTGGCGCCAACTATGTCACGTCCATTACTAGATGCTACTAATGCTGTTAATAATCCACAGAAAGCATGTGAGCTGTGTATCATCTTGTCAGTCACTTTTAGAAGAATTACGGGGTGTTTCTCAACAACAACTCATCGTTAGTAAACATGATTGTTAACATGATTTCACTTTCTCTCTCTCAGGTGTGTTATATCATAGGGAGAAGTTTAGACTTAATAATAATTCGATGGTCAAATTATTAAAAGACTTTCGTCTTAAGAGTGGCAAGTTTGATATTAGTAAAATCCCTGATATTTATGATTGTATCAAGTATGGATTTACAAACAATAGGTAATTATTCATACTTTAAATTTAATGAATTACTTTTATTATTAAAGTGAATTAAATCTTCAATGTGGTCTACATTTATATAAAAAAAAAGTGTAATCCATTTAGCTGATATTGTCATACCTCAGGTAAACTTAATTAATATAATAATTTATATTTATTATTATTTATTACAGGAGTATGGTATTACTGTGAATGAAAAAATGACCTATTAGTAAAAAAATATGTACTTTATTATTACATAATATTAGAGCTAATTTGAGGCACACATCATCAAATGCAGACCCAGATTTCCTGCATCGTCTAGATCCAGAGTATGTTATATATAATAACATGCAATGATAATTAGTTTATATGTAAAATAAGAAAGTCAAGTGGAGTCATTAGTCCTAATCGTAGTGTTAGAACACGTCTTTTATTTTACAAGTGAATCACATGTTCATTGTTTAATAAATATTCTTAAAATATGGAGATCTTATGTCGTTAAGGAAAAGAATGATGTTATAATTATCAAATCAATCTAATTACAGGACAGTAAATGGAAAGGATCTGTTGAGAACTGGAGAACATTCCAGAAACTAAATTATTTATCACAAGTTGTCTTTATGGTATTTGAAAAACATCTCCAAACCTGCAGAAGTGAGGGCGGTTATGTTGTTGAAACATATGTCAGTTCAGGAGTAAAGTCAAGAGAACTGTTGTTAAAAGGAGAGGACAGTACCTCAACTTTCCCCAACAGTTAATACACCTAGAAAAATTATCCATAAATCATCCAGTTATTAGCTCTAAAAAATCGTTTCCTGGTGCGTCATAATCAGAGCCTAAATCACTACAGTTGCTTGGAGAGTCATCACCAGGACATGAAATGTTGTCAAACATCTGAAGTGATGTAGTGTCACGAGATGACGACTGCTTGCTACACACTTCCTCTGAAAGTGACATACAAATAAATTCAAGAAAATCGTCAAAAAAGAGTCATCAGATGAAGAGCTACTAGTGAAGAATCATCTGATTTTTCATAAGAGGCTCTATAGAATATCAAGGAAATTATAATGGTATCATTGTTAATATTATCGTACTTATTTATATTTATGATAATAGGGTCCCTGAGTTTAGTGTCAATATTAGAACCTTCGGCTTCCCATTTGCACAGTCCAGTTACCAGACATGGTTTCATTTCTTGCAAATTTATGTGAAGAGCCAGAAAAATCATTGGATTTGTCAATTAACTTAAAAAGTCCATCCGAGCATAATAAATATTTAAATAACTTTCTATATATAATTACTTTTTATCAAAGGATAATGTTAATTTTAATGGAAGCGGTTTTACTAGTTTACGGTAGATTTTTAAGTGATCACCTGATGCTGAGTGGCGTTTCCTTGAAATGTTTATGGCGTCGACGAGGAATCTCTATACTCGAGACTGAAGTAGCTCTACACAAAAACACCGGAAGATATCTGGATTATTATTGATGGAAAAAGTTTATATAACGTTACTAAATGGTTTGAAACTTCATCCAGGAGGAAATAAAGTCATTGAGCATTATGGAGGAGAAGATGCTACAGTGAGTTTTATTGTAAGAACGTCACAAGTATATTTCTTGTGATAGGACATTTCAGACTTTATGTTTGTCTGGACAACCAATACTAAAAATCAATAAACCAAAAAGCAATTTATATATACAACACAACAAACCAATCAAAATAGATCTAATGAGTCCATAGCAACAGCCAACGAAATAGCTGGAATAGAGTCCTCGACAGATGATAATTGGTTGAAATGAGCAAATTGATTGGTCATGTATTGTATATAATATATACAATACTAAAAATCAATAAAGCTATATTATAGCTTGGTTTTCTTTATTGATTTTTAGTATTGGTTTGTACAGAGAAACATAAAGTCTGAAATTCCTATCATAGCTATTACCTCTCTACCTAAGCCTTTTCAACAAGTATATTTGTTGTAGCTTGTTTTTGAATCTTTTCATACTAACAAGAAAACTAGCACGAGCTTATATGGTAACTATCATATTGGAGATATTGTTGAGGAGGAGAGAGAAGTAAGTGGTGAAATTTTATGCAAGACAAGATAACTAACTTGTTTGGTAGCTATCAGAAATTAATAAAGACTTTTTTACGACTGAGAAAAGAGCTTTTTGATAAAGTTCGTAATATATGATCAGAAGTTGTGACATTATTTAACATCAGGGATACTTCAATGTCAATGTGACCATTTTTACAATCTTGTTTTTGCAAGCTGTACTTTTTGAGGTTCTTTCTGTTGCTATTTTGTGGCAGTTTGGTACAGACTGGATACCATATCTGACAGCTTTAATATGTATTATTATATTCACAGGTAAAATCATCTTGTAGCTTGTAATATTGTGATATCTATTTACTAACTAGACACAAGCATTATGGTCACAACATCATTTTGGACACTTCCCTTTTGAGAAGTGGTCTTTAAACAGTTTTCTACATAATCTTACTTTTGGATTTTATCAGGGATGGTCTTGTAGTTGGTGGAGATACCGTCATAACCAACATCATGCCAAAACAAATGTTGGTTAGTCTTTATGGAGTCTAATATCTGATCATTTGAGCTTCTCTTGAGATTCATTGATTAGTGTATTATTAATTGAGTTAGTCCTCATTTGTGGATTGTACTATCAGTGAATGTTCAATGATTAGTGTATTTTATTACTAATTTTGTTGTGATCCTATTACCAGGGCGATAAAGATCCTGATCTTTGTGATGGTATTGTACTGATGTGGAAATGTAGTTGCTGAAAAGGTAAATATCCTGTCAACATTAACTTTAAAGTCACATATTTACTAGAAGATGTGCAGTAATTCTTGCTTGACATATGCATGATATATTGTAATTTATAGTTGTTGACTAACCACAGCACTCAGTTATAGTTTTAAAAAAGCTTGTCTATTTATTTTGTTCTTCTGTCAAAGACACCCTTTGTTTACCGTGAGGAGACCAGTATCCACGATTAGGTTCATTACAGCTCGACTTGTCTGACGCTAACTGTTCTCAGTTATACAAATTTTTTTGTTACTAAAATATGAGATATTGACTTTATAGCAAAAAGTTAAAGTTATACTTGTCAAATATTTACATAATCATGACATGTGAAATTTATTAATTTACTGTTTAAAAGGACAATTTGAATAGTAGCCGGAAGACCTATCCTATTATGTTATTAATGAAGTTGACAATGGGCTGGCTATAAATGTGGTACAGGAAGTCCATACGTTGATCCTTACTTGTTAACAATACACACAAGAAAGTATGGGTTTCCAGTGTCACTTTATTATTGCAATGTCATTCATCGATTGTATAAATCTTGTATAAATCTGCCCAAATCTGCCGGTCTGGCCTATGAATACAATGCCTTTTTGTTGGCTTTGACATTAGTCCTATGTGATATGTGTCTATGTGTATTTGTCCTTCAGATACTTGCGTTATATATAAGTTCCAACCCCTTAAAAACTTAAAAATCAAAAATACACAAAAAAGTATGGCATTCCAACTTGATAAACACTATGGTTACATTAAAAACATAACCATGGTTTCTTTTAATATTGCTTCCAGCACTGGAACTATGTGTCTTTTGAATAGCAATATAGTATGTGGCGGAGATCTTGTATCTTATAATTTATGCGCATGTACTTTAATATCGAAATGACACTAATATTCAGTATAAAAACAAAACAGCTTATAAATGGAACAGTACAATACGCCTATATCATTGTGACCTCAGTCAACGGTAATCTGCAAAAACAAATCATTTATAGACTTACATTTTAGACAAGTCTTCTTTTCAAGAGGAATAGTAAATCATTACAAGTCGTAAAGTTGATTTTACGTTAGAACTTATATTTTGGAGCTAGCGTAGAAGCGGCTTCTCCTGAACGATAGCCATAGTAGCTAGATACTTTGAGGCTTCGTAGGAAGCAGATGATTGGAAAAAAAAAAAAAAAAAAAAACCCACTATTAATTATTACAAGATAGGTGATATATTAATTATCGATATTTCTTTATACAGTGGGGCAAGAACCAATGGGGAAAATTGCCCTATCAAAAATCCAAGATAAATTTGAACACAGTAAGTAGATAGTTTGTAACATGATTATTTTATCTCTCCAAATAGTTGCAGCTGTTTATATTATGACACTTTACTTTAAATTAGAATGTGCAATTTATATCATCACTGAAAAAAAAATGGGAGGTATTTATATTAAATGTTTATTTTACATGTTTATTGTTATTATTTACTGTAGGACCTTATTTGGATGTCCATGTTTTATCTTCGTTGGCATCTTTTGTTTTCTACTCTCCTTGGAGGATTTTGGCCATCACTTGTATTCTTTTTCTTAATGAGGTTAGGATAATTATGAGATTGTTTAATCAAGATATGTTAATATAGGGGCTTTGAAAGTTATTGGTTCACACTTTATAGTCAGATCAATCATGTACCGATGGAAATAGTTATGGAAAAAGAATGATACTGGCCGACAATGCAGGTAATAACAAGTCATTACTATAAGTAATAAAATACTGATAATACTTTAGCTGAAAGGACTTGTAATACCACATCTAACTGGTTCTGGGACTGGTTTAGCGGATATTTAAACTATCAGATAGAACACCAGTAAGTTATATAATGCTAGTAGTTATATACAATTATTACATCATTTGCTAGTCTTTTTTCGAGTATGCCATGTCATAATTTCCATAAAGTTCAACCTTATGTAATGGAATTTTGTGAAAGACATGGGTTACAGTATTGTGTCAAGCCACTATGGACTGCTATCAGGGATATCACAAAATCTCTGGAAAAGTCAGGACGAGTATGGCTTTCATCATGGAAGATGGCTTCCACTAAAAATGACAAATCTGAGCAAAAATGACAATTTGTACAGAATACTTGTAGAGTTTAATATCAGTACTTATAACTGTACCTTTATTTGTGAAGCTGATATTGTAGTAATATCCACAAACTTGAAACTATTCCTTGTTATTAATATTCAATATTTTTATTTTTAAACTATTGATACAAAAGAAGAGTGTGGCTAAAACTATACAAAAGTTTGGGTGGTTCTTGGTGTAACTTCACTCTGATGACATCATCATTAAATGACAGTAGTGATGTCATCATATATGATGACATCATCTAAATCCATCACCTACACCCTAAACCAAACCTTATGACACATAGTGATGTCATCATCATAGTACAAGTTACATCATCATAGAGTTACACCAAGAAGGACCCAAAAGTTTGTTGTGTTTAAGAAGATTAAATTTACTATTGTTTAATCATAATTTAAATAACCATAGTCAATATTGATTTCATAAGATAGATATATAGCAACAGATATCAGAGCCTTCTTTTCATCAGTTGGAGGTATGTTCATATTGTATAATGTTCTTTTAAATATTCTCTGCTTTGCCCCACCATAATTTCAAATCTATTATGAAATATCTAACTTATAATCTAAATGACATTTACTTTTGATATTTAGTTGATGAAAAGTAAGGACTAATAGTATTGATCTTGTTGTTCGGTACACATGATAGTGCTATAGCTTCCAGGGATTTAATAATATACTGTAATTACTGTCAATATAATAAAGAATGAGGAACTTAGCTATAATGATAGAAGTTGTGCTCTAGTGGTATATAATTATTTAGATTTAGCCGACTCAATCACTTCAGTTCTTTGATTGGTGCTTTATACAGTCATCTCTCATTTTGTTTGTCCAGTAATATTTGTTAGGGTAAAGGGATCAAAAGATAATTTTAGAGTACAGATCAAAAATGGTAACAAGTGTACTACTAAAAGAAAGAAGCATAGCTCTCCTTTACCTAATGAAGTTGTATCAAAAGGAAAACTAAAGAAGAAAGAATTTGAAGTGAAATTTATTGAATTGAAGATAGTCTGGAACCTGGGGATTTAGTGTTGTTGTACAGAGTAGGTGAACAAAAACCACATTTTGGTATTTTTGTAAATCATCATTCAAGTTATGATTGTGATTTTCCACTCCTAATGATTAAAGGAAAAACAAAGCCACTGGAAGTAGCTCGATTTAATGCCACTCGTCGAGATGTCATGTCATTTCAGCTGTTACCAGAATATTTTATGGAGATTATGAGCGTGTTTTGCTATCCGAAGGTTAACATACAGGCGAGAAAATTGATTCTTTACAAGCACTAAATATGGCAGAGAAAGTTGAAAGAGAGATTAATATTCATCCCAAGAAGTTAAGATGATTACAGAGGCAGAAACACAAGAGGAACGTAGTTTAATAATGTGTACATTCACATTAGCTCATGTCTATAAAGAGTTGGGAGTTTTGCTAGCAAAATCCTATTGATTTAAATCCTGATACATTTCAGGATGCTCTGCCACTTTTCTGATCCAATTAATGTAAAATTACCTCCTGTTAAACTAGGTCCTGTAGCTACTGGTGCTCCACCTTAATATCTCAGATAGCGTAAGTCCTCAGTAATATAATCAAATGATCATTCATTACATTATATGTAGCAATGGTATTAGACCTCCACCTGACTTTCCCACAAAAGCATATAATGAAATCTGTAATGAATTACAAAATGGAGATATTGTTTTGTTTTCAGGGGCTACAAGTTCTGGAGCAATTATCAAAATATTTGATGGAGCTGTTTTTTCACATGTTGGATTGGTAAGTATATATAATACATGTTTAGTTGTGTAAATTGAAATATATAGGTGTTACGACCTCCATACACCAGTTACATCATGGTTTGGGAGTCCAGTACTAATAAAGCAGGGGCTTGTTGATGTTGATATGGGAACAGTTCATACAGGAGTGGAAGTTTGGCTCTCAAGAACAAAATTTTCTCTGGCTGGTATGATCGTGTGGCAATTCGTAAATTAACAGGACTGAGTGAGGAGCAACGACAAATAATGTATGATACATTTGAAGGTTAGCTACTGAACTAATTAATAAGGTTTTTATTTACATTTTAGGACGTAAGAAGCTTCAAGGAAGACATATGAAAAGAGTCAATTAGATTACATGATTATGTCTGCTGTTAATGTTAATAATGAATACTTGGAATTTCTAAAAAACCACAAAGAGGATTTGAGTTCATTATTTTGTAGTGAACTTGTTGCTCATGTATACCAGGAAGTTAATCTAATTGGTGAGTTTAAACAATAGTGACAATGAACCACACTTCAACATTTTATAGATATGACCAAACTATCAGATGAATTCACTCCTGATGATTTTTCCAGTCATCGTACATTGAAACTGAACTTTGGGCATTTAGAACCAGAGATATATATCAATATAAAAAAATAATATCCATTAAGTGTGAAAAAAACATTGTTGTTTAAACTCTTGCATTGTATTCAAAGACATTGTAGTAAACGGATGGAAACACAAAACAACTTTGTATCTTCATCAATTAATTTGTCTGCCATTTTTAATAATAATTATTAATCTTTTTTCTGTTCAATTTACGATATTGATTGGTCAACTCAAGTTGTGCCCAACAGTCAATACAAATGACATAATATAATTTGATGACCTAGTATATAACCACTATAGACTATAAACTCCAAGAGTATTTGATGGTTGTGAATTTTCTTTATAGGTCTGTCTTCTAACCATCAACCCTCCACGAATTAGGGAAATAAATTAGTACAGTTATCTGGTGAAAAAATAATAACAAGAAAACCAAACCATTAGATGAAAGTAATGCTATTTTTAGTGTTATCCCTTCCATGCTCCTTCCTGATCAATTTTACAACTAGTAATATTTTTATTAGTGCTCAGGAATTACCTCTTCAAGAAGAATCAACTTGTCTTATTGTATGTACATTTTGGCAGGACTTCAAACAGTTTGTCACATTTCAAACTTATAGATTTGAAATTAATCACTGTCTCTTCTAAAGTATTGCCTTTTTGTCCTAATAATTTTTATCTGACATTCTTCTTTTCGTAGTTCTTTCTTCATAATGTTCACGGTCTTTTCATTTCCTTATAGAAAGCTATTTTGATTTTATGATACAAGTTACCATTTCAACAATGCTTAAATAGCTAAAACCGGTATAAAAATTGTCTGGATTTTAGCAGCTGTCTACTTTGATAAGATTCATTTAAAGAATTGATGCTTCTGCATTTAATACAAGACTTAGAAGTATCATTAATGTACAAGTGTTTCACTATAGTTAGATTGAACGAATCTAGTTATTAAGGTATAGAGACAAGATCATTAGAGAGTAGAGTATTTTCCTGTCAAGTGAGCCATTTCTTTCCCATTAGTTAGTACCATACCTGTAGTTAATAGAATTGGGCAACCATTATTTGTAAGAGAACTGAATTGATGACTATGTGGCTCAACATTAGACATCAAGAATAATGAAATAAACAATAGACAAGACATATCTAGAATTAACATATTTCAATCTGCCAGAATATAAAGATATTATTAATACATGTGTATTAAATTAGTATCATACAAATAGATAAATAACATTCAACAAAATCATTGACAATTAGAAACAAAAAGATGATGAGGTATCCTTCCTAATTAATAATAAAATAAAATGATATATTATTAATGAGTTTACCTGTTCCCATATTGATTTTGATAGATCTTCAGCAGTCATTTGATATTATTTATAACAGAAAAAATAAAGATAGTGTTAGAGCAAATGCAAAAAAATATGCTAGCAATAAAATCTAAAAAAGTATATAGCAAGTGTACATTAATATATGAAAGAAGTATACTACAATGCAGCTAATATACACACACACACAGAGCAAAGATTCCAGTACTATAGTTCATTATCTATAACAAAACACATTATTTAGTATTAGCTACAAACTATACTTGTAGAACAATATACAAAAATTGAACAAACAATTACTTCCAACAATAAAATAATTAATAGATTGGTTTTCTATAACACATATCTAAGTGCTCTTAATGACAATCCAGTGAAAAGAACAAGTAATTCCACTTAATTATTCTCAGAACATAGTAATTAAGTGTGACTGTAGGTGTGGCTTGAACATTGTGGCCACATCCAATTTTAATTTTCTAGACTGACTCTTTCAAAGAACGTGATTGGCTGTTGCTCTCAAAACGATTTCTTTGTTATTCTCTACTATGGAGTAAGATTGTCTATCTGATCATGATCAAAATGTTTAGTCTAACTAAACATTTTGCAGATAACTTTGTCTTATGTGCAAAATTCAATAAATCTTTTGCCTTCTGTGCAAAATGCCTGAAGCTATGATCAAGACCTATCTTAATTGTTAATGGCTCTAGTCAAAGAATAAGATTTCCTAAGAAACTTGTCTATTTTTGTTGTTGTATTTGCATTTATGAAATATTTTTTGTGAAGATTTTTGTGGGAGAATCTTGTGTCTAACTTTTTTGGGGGGGAATTTTTTGCTTTTTGGGGGGATATTTTGGAGGCTTTACTTTAACTAAACTTTTTTGCATTTTGTGCAAAATGCAATAAACCTTTTGCCTCATGTGCAAAATAGAACAAACCTTTGACCGTTACGAGCAAATACAATAAACTTTTGCAAAAATGCAATAAACCTTTTGCCTTATAGGCAAGGTGCAATATGTTTAAACGTGTTCAAATAATAAGAGAAGCTATAGGGAAGATTTCACAAAGATTTCAATCACTGAATTTGCAATAAACCTTTTGCCTTATGCGCAAAATGCAATTAACTTTTCGTCTTATGTGCAAAAATGCAATAAACCTTTTGCCTTATGTGCAAAAAGCAAAAAACAGCCTAAGCATTTAGCATTTTACCTTTAATATTTTAAAGAACAAATGCTGTACTTTAACAATAGTAGGTGAATGAATAGTAAGGATCTTATAATAATAGCTAAGTAAACAATAACAAAAACCAGAGAAAGTAGAAATGTAAACAATAACAATAATATTCAAGTACACTGGATGTCTCACTACCAAACATATACAATTGTGAAAGAATAATGAATTAATTAATGAATATATGGATTATCTAATGAGGTAGTGATCACATAGAATTATTGGGTTATCAGTTAACAAAGTAGACTTTTCACTTGGGTACAACACTCAGCTGCTTCAGAGATAGAATGTCAAAGAAAATGTATTATTCTTTGTAAATAATTTTCAACATAAGTTTGTGTAAACAAGCTTTTAGTAATTTTTACAACTATCATCTCACAAATGTGTGAGTTGTGACACTTATTGATAATATGATGTATAAACAAGTCAACAAAAAACCACTGGTTGACTAATAAAATTTATGACTACTGATTTATAAATGTATAATTATTGTGCAAGTAGCAACTTATCATCATTGTTACTTGTTCTAAAAAGTAGTTTTCTCTACTAATTATTGAGCCATATATTCTACAAACACCAATATGATATACAATGAATCAAGTGTGTGAAATTAATGTGGTTGTACAATAATATACTTTACTATAATAATTAATTCTATTTGGGTCAGTCTATTTTATTACTAGCTATTGACTACTTGCTATGAGCAACAATACATTCAAATATGAATGATAAACAAAACTTATTTGACTCGTGTAATTATAATATGTTACACTATTTCTCTCATACAGTGTCAACAGTCAGAGATAAGAGATTTAGAAAATGAGCCTAAAATGAGAAATAGTCTTATCTTTGGGGTAGAAGAGATATATGGTACCCTTGTCATGATAATAATAAATACTTAGTACATTTATTGTTGTTCCTCTCCATCAATAAAACCATGTGTTCAGTAGTTATCAGAATTAATAGTGTAAAAAAAAAATTAAACTGACATGGTCTAAGTGCTAAATGACTTTCATATACAAGCCAGACATGGGGCAATCACTTGTGCTTGAAGCACTTTAAGCACATTTTTTTGGGGAGTGTTTGGAGGTGCTTTCAAGCATTTATTATGTATAAGCATTTATGCTTGTGCTTGTGCTTAAGCATTTTATAACATTAGTGCTTAAAGCACTTTTATAAGCACTTTTAAGCACATAGGCTGCAAGTATTTGCACTTAGCACATCCAATAATAATCTTTTGCAATCATGGTGTGTTGGAAGTTCCTGCATTCTCTGCTGTGGCAGTGTGGCTGTTTTGTGTAGCAAGTAAGATCTTTAGGTCAGAGAAATGCCAACTGGCAGATACTACATCATATAAAAACTAATGTTATATCATCTAACAATACGTATTTTAAAATTGACTTAGATAAAAGAATTGTTATATGAAGAAATTTTTGGTCAAAAGTACTTGTGCTTTAAGCATTTATATTTTGGAAGCATAAATGCTTATGCTTCTTGATTACTTCTTATTTACTTAATAAATCATGCTTTTTAGTAAATCATACTTTATTTAATAAATGAAGCATGATTTAGTAAGTCACAAGTCATTTAACAAATAATGAGTATATAAAAAGTAACTCATATCTGTTAACTGTATTATTAATTAAATGTATTCAATTTTAATAACAAACAGCAGCCCATACATTGAAAATAAGAAGTATGTTGTTTGGATTTGAATAATTTATTAGGTTTCTGTAAAACCAATGTAAGTAACCAAAAAGCTGAAGTTATCACATTTTAGATTTTAGAAATGAGACATCAACACAAGTGTTAAGTAATCTTGTCAATCCTTGCAATAAACTCATTACTTATCTTTTCTATAGAGGGGGGTCGTATGTAAAGGTTATGACAACATTGAATAGCCTCATTATAACAATCACTATTCTCAGCACCAGTTGTTGCTATAAACATAGTTGTGTCAGATGAATGGAGAACAGCTTTATAGGTCTGTGACAATGTAATGATAAACTCTTGATTGTCTTCCCTCCAAGATGATCTCATTATTATATAGGTGGTAGAAACCCACAGATTTTTTGTGAATAGGTCACCTTTTAAAACCTCACAAACAATTTGAGATATTGGATATATGCTAGTACTCAGAAGACCACCAATAATCATAATTTGTTTGATCACTTGAAGTCTTTAATTCTTTACTGATGTTTCAAAGGTGTTATATTAGTAGAATAATCATTCCAATCATCTTATTGTTGTTGATACCTTGGTTAGAACCAATAACACAACAGGTGAGCTAAACGTGAAATTTTCCGGTATGGTGATCAAATGAAGTCTATTTAATAAATAACAACAACATTCTGAAAATGATTCCTGAAAAAATCTTCGCTCATTTAACACTGTTTACTTAATAAGAAAGGAATAATGATTTAATTAAAAGATGGCAACCACAATCAGTACAACCTCAAAGAACGTTCAACTTCAAACATCACTGGTCATACATTTGGTTATTTTGGTCTCCTTTTGACATTAAGAGAAACTCTTTTACCTCTAATTACATGAATAATTAAATTTATCAAACTTCAGTGCAAGCCTGCAAGGAAAATGTTATTTTTGAGACTTCCATAAAAGCTGGTTGCATTGAACAAGATCTGCTAACATATAAGCTGATAAAGTTAGCTTTCTCAAATCTTTATTTGCCTTTGATGGCCTTTGTACGAGAAAAATTCTTTCATCTCTGTCAGTTCATTTGAAAGTCATGTAATGCATGTTAGTTATTGACACTCTGCTGTAAGAATTTGTTTTACATATATGGTCCATATTAATATACAGTCACTTTCTTATCATGTAAGTTAGGGCTCTCAAGCGTATTCAAACTTGACTACATTTTATTAGATATTACATTTTGTAATGTGGCTTTCAAAACAATTTTATGTGAGTGTATTTTAATTTTACTTCATTCTTGCGAAAATTCTATCTCCTCTGGTATCCGATTATTAATTGAAATGACTACTCAATAAAGTGTTGAATCTCCTCTGGATCTGACAGTCAGCCACTGAGAGAGATGTATTAGCTTTAAATTTGAACTCTTAAGTACAACAATTTGTTACGATCAAAATAGGGATGCCTAATAAGTCACCACTAATTGTACTAATTGCTATGATCAATGACAAATGGTGAGTCCTCCATCAACTATGCACAGCATATTTATCTACAGGAATGTGAAGTATATTAATGCACACTGTAGTTTTGTTTGAAAACTAATTTAAGCGTGTGGCCATTTTATATGCTCTGTATTGTTTAAAATTATAACAAACTGTTTTTATTAAATCTTAAGAGGTTCATATCTACATATATATATAGCATAATATAAAATAAACCAGAACATCAATACATATAGCTCATAAGATCAAAATAAAATTAAACTTAAAGCTTGAAACTGTAATTCTAAAATAAAGCAGCAATAAACTACACACACACATAACTAAAGATGTTGCACATTATATAATCAAAGGTATATACTGTTGACAAAATAACCCTAATAGAGTTTAAATATTTTGCAGCAGATATTTAATGTAAGCAATGTAATAAAACATAGATACATCAAACTGCATGTATATAATATACACACATATTACACTATCATTGTTGTGAGCAACTCGAAAACAAATTTCATGATGGCTGGTACTCCAATGATTGACCTTTATAGTAAAAAGAGAATATAATATTATATGATGTCTATTGTGAATAAGTTAATTGAATACCTTGATGGTCAGAATCATACTCATACAATAAAAAATGACAGATTCCATTAGCTACATTCACATTGTTTAAAGGTGGATTCTTAATGATGGCAATAATTGTGTCCAGGAGACCTCACGCTTCTCTGTTCTATCCAGAGCTGCAAAACTTCGATAGTCTTATATTATATGGTACATTGTGTTGTATATTTTCTAAGTCATTATACTCTATTTTAAGCTGTATACCAATTCTTCTCCACTCACAGTTTACACAGTCTAGTACCTTCACAAGGTTGGCCTTATCTGGTTTTGTTCTATAATGTCCATTTAAAATATGAATAAAACAAGCATGTATTTGTATGTTGACTCACTTAATAGCTCCTTAGGAACTTTTTCATACAAGGAAGTAATGTTGTGTCAGAAGTAGTAACTTGGCCTGCAAAAAATTACATTAGTATACTTAGTAATTGTTGAATAAACAGAGAATTGATATTTTATTAATAACACACAAAAACATCCCAACTAAACAGAGACTAACCTTGGCATGTGTTCTTAACAAAGTGATTTAGATGCATCTATAATGTCACGCTCAATTAATAGAGGTGAGGCAAGATCCTGTACATAATGTAGATAAAGCAATACCAATAAGACAGTCTTCAAAATTAAAACTACATGTACATTGTTATAAGTACATTAAAAGTAAATAAATAATAGTACATTCACTTACCAAAGGATTACGTCCAGCAAAGACACTTAAAATGCTACAGTGCTCCCTTATAGAGATGTGAGTACATTCAACAGATGATAAAAATGTATTACCACAGACATCATGAATGTGTTGAAGATAATCATGGTAACAAAGCATTACTTGTATCAACAGAGCTTTTGTTACCAAAGGATCAATGAGAAGAAATGGATCTTTAGTTCCTACAATCTCTTTGACATCAATTGTTGAATTGCCATCTCTGTCCGTAACATTAGCTTTAGTAAGAACAGCAAAAGCAACATATTTTATTGAATAAAGTGTGCGTTCACGGACCTTAAGAGTATGAGCAGTAGATACCTGATCTGGTGCAATCATATATTCATCACTTGTACATGAACAAAACTGGTTCTTAAGACTCCAGACTTCCTTAACAACTGTGTTAAAAACTTGGCGACTTTTTCTCCATTTCTTTGTTTTGATGTAAGTACTGTAACACAACGATTGTGTTCAGATACTTCAACGACAACTTCAAATATATTTTTCCAATATATACCATTAGTCCATACTGTACAAGGACAAACTAACTTTTGTACATCAGGGTTAGTCTCATCAATTTCACCAGTTTACTTCCTGGATCAAGGCGGTAAGTATAGGCAAGCCAAAGGAGAAGGACATGAAGAAATCGTGTAGATAGGAATTCATTGGGATCTGGACACCACAGACACCATCCTAGCCCATTCTCTATTTTGATATTAGTTGGAGGTTTAGTACTGATAAGTGCTGGGAAAAAATAGTAGCTCATCTAATGGCAGAAGCATTGATTCTGATAGTTTAGATTCAATCACGTGACAAAACTGCAGGCTTATAAGAAAACCAACTAACATATCAGTATTGTGATCAGGAAATGCTTTTTGAGAGCTGACAGAGGTACAATGCCAGTATTACTAGCCATATCTCGATATACATGCTTCATTTCTGCTGGAGCAAAGAGGACACCATTGATGTTTGAAAGTAGAACATCCATATCTATAATTATCCAACTTTGATCTTTCTCATTTCTGAGGAATAAAATGAGACCTTTGTCACTTAAAGTGGTCAGAAATTCAAGTAGCACTGACATTTCAGATGGAAGAGAAGGATCATTACGCTCTTTTAATAAAGCACATAACTCTTCTAAACTAATAGCTACTCTTTGAAGAAGCTGTAGGAAGGAGTATTGGACGTGGCAATAAAAACTAAATTTTGTCAGATCGATCAAGAACAGCTTTACAACTCTTTGACAAAGTAACAATAAACTCTTTGACTCCTTTACCTCCAGGACGATGGCATTCCATTGGTAGAAAACCCATGGAATTCCTGTGTATAGATTGCTTTCTTAACAACATCATGAACCAATCCAGATATTTCATCTAAGCTAGTAGTCAGCTCATCTAGTCGACTTCCAACAACAATAATTTGTGATCGCTTTGAACTCGTCATTCCTTTGCTGATGTTTTCAATGAAGTTAAACCAATAGTATAACTCTTTTCTCATTCTGGCCTGTCATTAATAAGCTTGGAAAGGACCAAAAACACAGCAGGTGAGCTAAGCATTAGATTTTTCAGGACAGCAGCATGACTACTGTAATATTCCCTTATGACCAGCGAGGTCATAGAGGACAACATTCCCCAATTTCATGACTTGTAAAGGTATGTGGTTTAATACCAGCTGTTAGTGGTTCTATTGTGACACGTTCGGATGTATGAAACTTGTGATCAGCTGGTTTCTTAGCTCGTTCCATGATGACAGCAGTAAGAGAACTTTTCCCTGAACCAATGTCGCCACACATAAAGACTTTACCATAGGATTCCACGGGGGAAGTCAGTTTTGACATTTCGTGAAATGGCTCAAACATTTTTAAAATTGCAAAACGATTCTTGTGATTTGGAGGAAACTAGTTCCATAGGTGCTTGTTGATAATTATTCTTGGACATTGGATTGACTCGTCCAGATGATAAAATAATCTTGATAGCATCAACTGAACCATTAGAACAAGCTTCATGAAGTGGTGTATTTCCACTCTATGTGAGAATGAATTGCATAAATGTCCTGTAATATTGTTGACATTACATTTAAAATGATAAATAGTACAAAATGAAACATTGTTATTACAATTGCATGTATTGACAAGGTTAAAGATATTGGTTTCTATATGATGGTTGGTATTAAGGTTGAAAATGATAAACTAGATTATACAAGTTGTGTTTATATTATTTAATTATGTATACTTAATAAGGTAATGAAAATGACATCTTTTAAACCAATCAAGAAAGGTAAATTGTTCATGACAATATTTTGAACAGATGGTAGATCCAATAGACTTTGGATTTTTGTCCATATAATGTTGGGCTTTATTTAATCCTCTTGACATGACTGAGACAAACACAGCCTTGATGTAAAACTAAATAGTAAATAATGATCTCTACATTGTCTGTTACATTATCTTAGGAGTTACAGATCAAGTGCTTGTTAAAACAATTTTTAAGAATGCAGACCTGTGGCTAAAATTGTCTATCATCAATAATTTTACTATATAATGTTCCATGAACTAGATGATAAACTTTTGTGCATCAGACTCCAAACATATTGTACTATCCAAAAAAATATGTTGCTGTTGAATGCTTATATCTATTAGATAATTGATAACTTAACAACTGAATTGCACCATTTACAATATATATATATGTGTGTGTGATTAGAATCAAGTTAGCCAGCAATGAAGACCAAGTGATTCCACATGGTCAATGGCCATCACATGTGTTGATAACAATGTTTGAGCTTAGTTTACAACTACTTCATAAACAAGTGTGATAGTAACAACACAAATGAACTAACTAACATATACAACTGTTGTAGTAACTGTTGATTCTATAATTTGTCGTTTTATTGTTTTTCTTTCTAAAGTCCAAAGCAACTACTCTCTATTACTAATTTAAATAAATGTGTAAATTCAATTGTCATAATACAAATGTGCATTGAAAGTTCAGCCTACTTTAGTTCTAATTAATCAGAAAACCATAAATTAACTACAAAAGACAATATAAACTAATATTATAGCATGTAAACATGGAAATTGACTGGACTGGGCACCTATATTGGAAAGGGCCTATATTAGAAGTTTTAGGTAACAACTTTGTGGCATATTACTATATCACATTTTTTAAAAACTCAATTCATATAGATATGTTATAGTGTTGCCATTCTATTTACTAGATCTCTGATGGCAAGATTTAGAAAAAGAATGCAATAAATGCTGTATGAATAAGCATTAGAAACAAGCATCAAAGATGATTCTCTACTTTTAGAAACTTTTAACTACTTTGAATCTTGATCAGTTGAATATATTTGAATTTTCACAGAAGCAGTCATTTAAACTCATCAGTTGCCATATACATCAGCAGTTACTATATGTGAGTTCATTTCATTGAAAAAGACACTTTAGATATTACATCAAATGATAAAGTATACTTTATGTATATGTATATATACATGGTAACTGATGGTCAAAACGATCTTAGTACCATGTGACATGCTGAGTACCCTCATCTCAGAAATGCCATCATGTATAAAGGATAGTTTTATCATTATTTTAGTTTTAATTATCTTACCTTATTCTTAACATCAATCTGAACATTTTATTCATAATTGCCCTAATAAGGTCAACATTGTTATTGTAGGCTGCATAGTGTAAAGCTGTTTCATCATCCTAAGAATACAAAGACAGTGTAAGAAGTAAACAGATTCAAATCAATCCTTACCACCTCTACATGTGTGAGGTTTACAGTACTTTGTTCATCTGCCTGTCTGTAACCATGCCAAAGTACTTTAACTGCTATAATTTTATAATTTAATTTTGTTATACAATGCTGTGAACATATGACAAAAGCTCTGCTTTATCTTAAAAGTGGAAGTTGTTGGGTAACAAAAAAGCTTAAAAAATAAGAAATGTTGAAAAATCACAGTCAAAATGGTACATGTTACCATCTAAACTAAACTACTAGTAAATACAAGATAGAATAATAAGAAAAATAAATGTGAGAAATTTTGCATAACAACTGTTGTTTCTAAAGTAACAGTGATAGTTCTAACTTCTGTTCACTTTCTTTGGTAAGACTTTTTGTATGAACAAAATACTATGGTATGTGCTAATGTTGTTAGGTAAGTCAATCACTATGTCAAACTCAATAAAATATGATATCAAGAAGCCAGGGCCTCAAGCAGAGATACTAATATAAGGTGATAGAACTTTCATGACATGTATGTATTATGAAAGTTAATTTTAACCACATATGCTCTTATATAATTGAAATAAAACACTTGGCTGCCCATTGACTTCATGGTTGACATCATAAAATCTGGAAAAAACCTCTTCCTTAGACTACCACTTCCCATTGCATAATACCTAATATTTGAACTAGCCACTCCTACAGAAGTCTCCTTTCTGAATTATCATACATCATGAAAAAAAGTCTGCATGGTAACAGTAAATTTAATAGATTTTCATGGGACAGAAATGACATATACACTAATATCATTGACATCCAATGAAATTTTTGTTTTTAATTTTAATTTTTGACATGTAAATGTCACATGAGCACTAAAGCTAGATTACTATTTTTTTGACTTGACATTGATATCATTACATTAATCCCTTTCATAAGAAAAAAGTAAAAACACAAGACTATCTTTGCTATGAATTATGGTAGTTTGGGGATGGTTTTTAAAATGGATTATACACTATTGAATTTAAACATGTTATACAGATCAACAATGTAACAAATTTTTCTTTCAATGGCTTATCACTGTTTGCACAACAAGGATACCTTTACAAGTTATGCTAGCACCATTGTTTGCTGATATTAACAAGAGTCTTTCAAAATTAAGGGATTGTAGGTTGGTGAATAATACTTGTATCATAATTCTCTTTTTTAGATAAACTTTTAGTATCCCATTTGAAGAATACCAAACATTAAGAAAACAAGTCATGAATGATTCCACTGATATGTCAATTCAATTTACAAACATGTGATACTGTCATATTAATTTCATTCCTCAAACCATCATGCCTTGTATCTTGATGTCCAATACAATTAATCAATTCAAATCTTGGAACAATCCTTATTATTATCATGTGACATCTAAAGCTACAGTTCATATTTCTAGACTTGACATGAAAACAGGAGATAAATGGATAAAATATTCTTACTGCAATATATCATAAATTACATATTGCTATGGGACAGTAAGCTTTAGTTTCCTTCTAGACCTTCCTCCTAAGCCTGTTACTTAAAATAAGGATGAAAAGCTAGCTTATTAAACTAACTATATATTTATTAAAAAGTAAGTTTTTGGGTTAAGTGGTACTAAGTTTACTCACCTCATCTTTAATATCAACAGAACAGCTATTGTCAATCAGTAGAAGTGCAATATCTGTATGGTTCTTTGAAGCTGCCATCCTCAATGCTGTCTGTCCAATCTAATAAAGGATATAACATATAAAGATCATGTCATCATGTTATAAAAGAGTAAATGATGTACATATAATAGAATTTTGTCAATCTTTTTTTTTACATCAAATGTAACATCAATTTAGTGATATGAGAAATATATATGTAAAATTTTAAGGAGGTACTGTGTCATAATTCAAGAAAACTGGCAGTCACAACTCTCCATTTAACTCCAAGAATGCATCCATTCACAAGTATTGTTAATTCACACTTTTTAATTAATATACATTTACTTCAATTTTTTTAGTCCTATCATCAATGAAGTGACAAAATGTGTGGTTGTTGCCATCAGGAAGGGCTACTTTAGCAAACATTTCCTCATATTTTTTTCAAAAGGATATCTCATGTACCATTAAGGGCCTGAGAATGGTTTTATCATGGTATGGGTATAATCAATATTATGTCAAACACAGATTTTATAATTGTAAAAAATAGTTATCATGAACAGTAGTTTTTAAGTGTCATATTTATCATTAATTTTAAATTATTGATTCTTTTCTCACAAAATTAGAATGTGAGGTGACAATCTGTTACTTGTCATATCACCAATAGTATATGATTGAATGGAGTATGCTAATGACACTAAGACCAAGCATTTGAAAGAAATGCACCATTGCCTTTTTGCAAAGTGGTATGGCAGTTATGGGACAAACACGTGCTTTGGGAAGGTACGGAAAAAAGAGCAACATTATAAAATGATGATGCTCTCATAAATACTACATTTCTGGTCATAATTAGTGGAATTTAAAAAAATGAATCAATTCCAGTTTATTGATAAAAAAAGTTTTTTAATATCTGAGGCATAAAGAAACTTTAAAAAGAAAAAAATCCATCTAAGAACTTTTTGTTATTGAGAAATGTACACCTTGTGCACCAATATCTTGGAAATAGTTGATAAGCTAACATAAGCTAGTTGATTATCATTGGAAGAAAGGTATAGAACTTTCCAAGGGTGAAATTATGTTTAGTCAAATCATAAACTCAAGGTCTGTGATCTTGCTGAAGATGGTTTACCATGAGTGTAAAGATATTGATGACCATAGAAACTTGTTTGATGAAAGATATATTATTGATATGTCTGTCCATAGTTGATTGGAATCGACAGGTTTATTTCTGAGAAACTGCTTGGTTTTTCTGAAATATGGGAATATTAGTAGCAGTCAATAATGTAATAGTAACAATAGCAAATGATAGATAGAAGAAGAAGTAGCAGTTGAAACTGATGAGAAGTACCAGTACTGCTTGGTTTTTTTCAAAAGAAAAACGTAATAATCTCATATGTCATCATCCATATAGCAGCTAAAAATCATTGTAGTCACTATCTATATCCTTCGTAATCTTTAGCACTACTTCTGGATTATTCATAGTTGGAAACTGCACCATTTGGAACTAGTATTCCATAGCAACTAAGCAGTATGTTGTTGCAATAAGCAAAATTACCTATTGGGACCCAAAAAGTGCGTTCAGCATTTTTAAGCAAAAAAGGGTGGTGCTCTATATGGAGCCTTAACCAAATGAAGGATTAAATGTTGAAATAATTCTTATTTCAATTCTAAGAATCCACCCTTAAAATTACAACACAAATAATGAAATTTGCTGAAATTATTTGAAGTTTTACAGTAAATTATGAGTACATTAATATAGTCTATACCTTAGTAGTAATGTTAATATTGGCTTGTTTAGCAAGTGATTCTTTCACACCTTCCAAATCACCTCTTATCGAAGATTTGAGTAGAAGAGTGTCCTATAGAAGAGATCACAGTGCATGATTTATGCCCACATAACATAACATAGTACTAATACATTATAATTCACTGAATATTATATTACATCATACATTATATGTAACTGATTAATAAGTTATGATGTATACCTAAATAATAGTATTATCATTACTAATAGATAAATATTACTATAATTGACATATGTTGATATTGTTAACTTTGTTTCCCATTTATTTTCTGACAAAATATAACATCTTTGCTTACAGCTTTCACTGCATCCAAATTACTATTCTCTTGATTCTGTCAATAACTTCACAACATTATCTTTACCTCCCCAGTAGGCAGCATGTAGGGGAGTTCTGCCATACTAAATAATAAGACATGCACTGTGTAATGAAGATGCAAATTGATTTTAAAAGTAATCAAGCTAGCATAGAAGTAATAATAACTCATTGTAATTATAAATAGATATTTAAAGGTTTATTGATATACACCATGATTGCAAACATAGTTGAGAAATGTCAATACATAGAAATCATTCTTTGTCAAATTCCTATGTGGCCAAAGTGATTTCTATTAATTGAACAATCAACAATATTCAGTACGTTACATGTCAATATTTATATAACTTAACATGAATATATAATATGTTACTGACCTTGTCTGGAACATTCACTTGAACACCATGGTCTAGAAATACTTTTACAACCTTATCATGACCATTGTAACATGCTATGTACAATGGAGTTATGCCATCCTAAACAAGATATAATCATTGCTGTCACATGCGAGTACAAACTATATAGCAAAAGTATTATTAAGTTGACATTAGAGAACTTCACTCTTAGTTAGGTAAACTTTACTTGATGTTATCAATGTGACAGATGTAATAGAGTGTAGGGCATGTACATACAATAATACACTACAATAATTACTTCATAATCCTACCAGTATATATTTTGATATCTTTCTATGCTAAGAGATAGTAGTACAATTCAGTCCCCAATATCCAAGAATTATAATTAATGAATAAAGTCCATTTTTCAATAATAATGTATAAGTAATCCAAAACATTGAAAAAATCAACAATGTAGACAATGTTAAAGAGAATGAGACAAAACTGTCTAGAATCTTTATGGATACAAAGATCTGTGCAAAAATCCTAAATAACTAGCTGACCAATGTACATTTAATGGTGTGTTTTTAAGCAGAAAAAAAACCTTATTATTATAATTCTTAGGTATGGATCAATTGTCTTTGACATAATAATTGTATACAGATCAAAGTAGATAGCAATATCTATCTAAATAGTGGACATGTCATTGTATGGTGGAGTCCAATGTATGTTGATGGTTTCATAGCAATAACCTTTATCTCAGATTTTCTAGTTAAGTATAGATATAGTGTTAAAACTATACAGATAATAGGAGAGAATGTATGTGCATACATGAGACAATAGGTCATTTCAAAACAAATTAAATTAAATTACTTTTAACAGTTAGGCTGAGATAGGTGAGATAAATAGACTGATTTAATGGCATCAATAACTGTTATTAAAATATTGTTGAACTATATTAGAAAATTGGTGTGTGATGTTGATATTGGTTTATCCAAACAAGCAAGTCTTTAAAAAAATTGTGGATGCCAATGGAATTCTTTGATGCAAAAATTTTCATTTACTTACAACTTTTTGGGATATGGCCTACTGGAAGGCATATGAATGTGAATTGTATGTTTTTGGTTATCACATCTATCCTAAAATATCAAAAGCAGTTGCTGCAGGGATTTTAGAATGTAATAAAGCCACAAAACAAAACACAGACATATTGCTACTAGGAAAGAGAATGGAAGAGTCATTTGATAGTTTTGATATTAGTGAAGAAAGTATCGTATATTGTTGTTGTTTGTACAAAGAGAAGGATGCATGTATCTATTGCAGAGTTACTGGAAGAAGAAGATACTCGACTAAAGATGGCATCAAAATTTCATATTTTGTACTATTGAATGTTGCTCTTACAGTAATAATACTAATCATGTCTTTGTATTTATCATTATTATTATTCATTGTTCGTATAATTTTGTGGGTAAATATTTCATGGATAGAGGACAACCAAGAAATGCTTTTTATAAAAGAATGTCCAGACTTACTGTATGTATTACAATATGCTGACAAGGATTTATAATCATGGAGGACAGAACCAAAGGGCAGGTGATTGTAAATTTGATATAACTTGAGTAAGGTGTGTTTAGGGTAAGAACATGTGAATAGCTAATCTCACTGTACCATACATAATTCTAAACTGTTATTAAAGTATGATTGAACATAGATGTTCAATTTTATTAGTATTAATTTGTTTTGGCAGACTGTAACTATAGTGTGACTACTTGTAGACTAAGACTATAGCCTACATCATTGGGTGTGGTTTGTTTCAACAAACTCACATGTACTTTCATCTATTTAAATACTCATTTATAACATAGACAGTCTCTTAAACTGTTCCAAATCACACTGGAAGTTACAATAAATACAACAAGGAGCGTAGTTCATTGTGATTACATATAACCATATCTATTGTTATCTATTGTGACACTTTCTCACTTTTAAAAGCATTATGTTATTTCATACTCAAGACAATTAGTATTAAAAGCTCATTTTATAAGTTTGTACATTTAACAACAACAGTTAAATCTAATATATATACTTGGGTACTACTACACTATAAGAGTTAATATATTGATATAGAACTATGTATTTATACAGTTATACAATAACAATATACCACTCCCCTTGCAGTAGTCACTACATTTATAATATAATGTAATATATTGTACAACACTAACATCTAGAGGTACATGTATACTAAATTCTCCAAATATTTGATTGTTACAGAGTTATTTTAAATAAGAGAATAAATACATAATTTTTGTTTAATTGCATTTTGAACTTACAGAGTATCCTCAATTTTAAAAATTCCCTTCCTTAATTAAACAAGGGAGAAAAAGGGACTTAATAATTTGAAAGAAATGTCTTTGCTGGGTGTTCGTGAAGGTCCCATCATGATGTGAATGCAGTAGGTCTATAAAATTACCCTTCAGTGACATTAAAAATCTTTTAACTCAAGAAACATAGTTCACCTATCATACCTAGAGCTACTGTAGAAAAATCAAGCTTAGCAAACAAAAATTTTGCTTGATGCAACTGATCAAATGCTTCAAAAATTGCGCATCTGTCATTACTAAAGACTTTCACTATTTTAGAAAGATTCAAAACAACAAGTTACAGTTTGTAATAAGATGATTCTGGAAGGACAAGAAGGAAAATGAACAAACAAACAGTTAATGTTTGTATATTTTTTCATCTATGACTCAATAAATCAATACCTACATTGAATAAACACCTTCCTTGCTTAAACAACAGCTAAACAAGCTTAATAAATACCAACAAATACCATGAAGTTAAAGGAAGAAATATAAAATTTAATTTTAATGGAAGGATCAGTACAATTGTATATAGACAACTTACTTTGTTTGCCATATCAGTCCTAGCATTAGCCTTTAGTAATACTTGTACAACTTCACTGTTCCCTTTCTTTGATGCAGCAAAAAGAGGAGTCTTGCCGTTCTATATAATATATAGAGAGAAAGCTAAAGTAATGTGGAGGAATATCAAGCTGAATAGTGAATATTATTTGTACATGGATCATCTAAACAGTAACAACATACATATGTAGCATTATAGAAAATATCATATAAAAAAACTAAATTAGTAGTAAATGTTTGTGTGTTTTAATATCAAAGGAAAACTGGTATACATGTAAATGTACATGTACAGGTTGTAGTAATATGTGTAAAATAAAAGTACATGTATTACATATAGATGTGTAATGTGTTTTCCATGATAAAGTGTTTAGCTCAGGAGAGTTGTGTCAATTTTTGATAAGCCTCAAAGCATCAATATATTAAAAGAAAAACTGAAATTCAAAATAGTTTAATACAGTAACTTAAGATAAATCAATGCTTATCAGAGAAACTATCACTCAAAAGCAACTGGCTACCATGCATCAAATGTATCTGTGGTTATTGAACACTTTTACACTTAAAAAAAATTAAAATAACATATAATTTGCTATAAAGTGACTCTAAAAGGCAATGAAGTGACAAAACAACAGTAGTATTTGTATGCTATTTGTTGGGTAAGTCTTAACACATTGTAAACATTATAATTGGTTTTGATTTAACAATATATTGTTTTACATTAATCTCATAAAAATAAAAAAATAAAAACAGTATTATGATAAGTTTATATTCAACTTGCATAACCATGTATTGGATAAATTAACCAATCAATTCTTACAGTGATACAACTACATTCAATAAACACCTGCCTTGTTTTAATGGCAGGTTAAAATGGCTCCGAGTTGAATAAGCATCAAAGTATTTAATCAAGGAGATACAATCATTATCTTAACATGACAAAACTTACATTGTTTGCTATATCAGTACTAGCATTAGCCTTTAGTAATGATTGCACAACTTTTCATTGTAGCCTTTCTTTGATGCAAAATACAGAGGAGTATTGCCATACTATATATATACAGAAATAAATGTCTTATAAGGAACGTCAAATTAAATAGTGAGCATAATCACATCATGTTATATTTAAATTAATTATAATAAAAGAAGATAATATGTTAAAACTAATTAAGATTGTGAAATGATCAGGTCACTCAGTATAACTACTGATACATAGTACAAACTAATGCTGTAAAAAAGTGCTATATATCATACGTTATGTCTATCTAAATATAAAATATAAATATAAATAAATGTTGTTAATAGTAAACCTCTAACATTAAACTGTCAACTTTCAGTGTTTGTGTCACTGCACACATAACGCATAAAATATTGTATTATAAATAGTTGTTGCAAGCTTATTAGGAAAACCTTTGCTTGAAGCAACAGTCATGTTTCAATGTATCTATAAATAGGAGCCACTTTTGTTATTATAAAAGTCTTTTCAAAAGAAATCAAGCTTATCAGAGAAACATATCACTCAAAAGCAATTTGCTCTCATGCATGAGATGCATCTGCGATTAGTAACCCTTTTATTTATTTACAAAAAGATTTAAAATGACAAGTTATAATTTGTTATAAGTGACTCTCAGAGTTTATAAAGTAACAAAAACATGTACAACAGTAACATTTTTATGTTGTCAAGCAGAGTAAATCACTACAAACATTACTTGGTTGATTTAACAATATATGTTATACGATCAATATTAAGGTACATTAGGAATGTTTAGTTAATACATACATTAGAATAAAAATATTATTATTTTTACTTTACATTTGGGTTGATATAATCATATATTGATTAAATCATCTGATCAATTTTTATAGTGATATAACTAGATTAAATAACACCTGCCTTGTTTTAATGAGTTGAATAAATATCAAAGTATTTAATCAAAGAAATACAATAATTACTTACAAGAGACAACTTACATTGTTTGCTATTCAGTATTAGCATTAGCATTTAGTAACAATTGGATAATTTCATTGAAACCTTTCTCTGATGCAACAAAGAGGAGTCTTGCCTTCCTGTATATATACAAAGATAAAATGTCATGTGAGGAAATCAAATTAAATAGTGAGTATAATCATGTACATGTTACAATTAAACTAAATTAATATTAAAGGAGGATAATGTATTATATGTTGTATGTCAAAGGGCAAATGGTATACATGTAAGTGTACATATATAGTTTGTAACAAATATTGATAGAATACAAGACATACACTTGTCAAAGAAAATGTCCAAAACACGTACTACACATGCCACAATAAAAGAGTTTGTTAAAGCAACGTAAAACATTTTGCTTGCTAACAATGAATCCATAACATCAATTCTTTAAAAATCATGTAAAAGTCAAGTGTATTATATGCAATCTTAGTGAAACTATAGTCACCTATAAGACATTTGCTCTGTTCACTAACAAGACAACTAAGTATAGAATATTAAATGATCAAGACCCTCAGTAAAACTACTGACACACTAATACTGTAATAAGTGTTATGTCATATGTGTTATGTCTATCTATCTAATAAAAAAAAGTTGTTGTTAATAAAAAAACCACACCCATAAAGTTTAATATAATATATCACTCCACATGTAAGGCATTAAATATTGTATTACAAATACAAGTACATCGTAGTATATACATTATGACCAATTGTTGCAAGCTAATTAGAAATAGACTTTGCTTGAAGTAACAATCATATTTTTCCAATGGATCTGTGATTAGTAAAGTATATTGTTATTATAAATACTTTTTAAAAAATTTTCATTTGCTACAAAGTAACTCAGAAAGGTTATTCATTAAATTTGGCTTTCTATTATAGTCAGGCAAAGATTTAACAAATAAATGTCTACATTGTATGGTAAAAGTAAATTGTACTTGTTACATTTAAGTGGATTCAAAAAACATGTACTACAATAGATATGTATACTATGATAATGTCAGGTTAGTTAAACTCAGGACAGCTGCATCAAGTTTTGACCATGTCTCAAAGCTTAATATAATGAGAATCTATTGATTAGGTAAAATGCACCTCTGACAGAACAGCTCCAACTACTGCTAGGTAATCTGAGAAATCAATTTTCAGGGCTATCTACCTTAAGAAATTGTTAGTTTTGCTCAATACCCTGATTATAAGCTTATATTTACAGACCACACTCAGTCATGGCAATTTTTCAGTCAGCCATTTGTGAATGATTGCAAAGAAAGTCTTGACTCCATGAATTTAAAAAGGCTTTATTTTTAAAAAGGGTATAACTGCATAACTATATTTATACAATACAAAGTCTAAAAACATTGAGTTATATAAATACTTGCTTTATACATGTACTGCATACAAGTGCAACTTCACATTAACTTTAAACCTTGTAAACAACTATATCATCATATTAATACACATTGTCCTTTATTCTGATTATAATTTATGTATAGGTAATAAATAGATCTTGTAATAATAATTTATAAGTAAGATGAGGATATAGTACTACAACAATATGTTAAGGTGTTTATTGCACACTAAAATGCAGGAAATAGAATCAGATAATTTTTATTTTGCTTTAAAACAAGTAACACATATTGTGATAATGTATTGAAGCTGTTAGCCAGATTACATTGGAAACATGAGCTTTTGACTGTTTTACTACAAATAAATTGACTTTTTAATGTCAAATTTACAATCTATAGTTCTTCTAAATCAGGCAATCAGTCTAGGCTTTAAGTATGTTTGCTCAAATTTAGGACTTTCTTGTTCACTCCTATAATGTATTGTGATCTTATCATTATGAGATCATAATGATGTTTACTGGTGTTCAGAATTATTAGTTGTATAAATTATTACTTAAGAATTACCTATTTTTGCTAATTTCTTTTTAAAGAAATAAATTAAACATTATAGATTTGTAACTTACATTATTGACAATATCAATATTAGCTCCAGCTTTAATTAAAAGATCAACAGTGGTATTATCACCTCTAGAACATGCTTTGTATAATGTTGTGTGTACCATTCTGTACACAATAAAGAATACATGATATATTATAATAAAATGTATTTTAAAAGAGATCTGAATTGACATCACACTTTTCTTTTAACATATGTTATAATGTTATTAACCTTGGTATGATTAAACATGTTTGTGAGTATACATGGAGAGATAAGGGCATCAGTGCACATCTTCAAATTCAACAAAATAATTTTACTAGTACATGTACTTGTAAACACAACATATATATCATGTATATAGAGACAGAATCAACCCTACAGCTGATCCTAATATATTGTACTCTTATTTAATCATTATGGAGAGTGGCTCTAATGTTGTAAAGTCTTATAGAACAAGTGCAACATATATATTGACAATGTTAGCTGGGCTAAAGTGATACTAAAATACTGAGTTTCTTTTGTCAATTTTCTTTAAAACATTGGAAACCAGGTTGTACTGCTGACTGGGTTGGTGTAACAATAGCCTGCGTGAATCAAAAGTCATTATTCTTCCTACTCATTAGGAATTTTAGTCCCACCTATTTGTTATTAATTAACATATCAAAATATTAGGTGGACTTTTCAGTTTAATAACTTAGTGATTTAAGAGAAATTGTCTATAGTTAGATCCAAATAAGTTGGATTATAATGTAAGTCAAAAAAAATTATCTACTGTAGTTCTAAGAAAAGGCTATGTTTTGTTTTAGTTTTGAATTACCCTTGTTATATCTGACAAAGTTGCTAAGGTCTAATTTTTATAATTCCCCTTCTGTGAACTAAGAAACATATAAATTCTTTAATAACTATGTATGTACAGTATGTACACCAATTATGAAAGATATTTCAAAAGCACTACTAAAAGATCACAGAAGTTTTATTTTTTTACTATTATGTAAACATTAAAATATTCAGTACAATTGCATATAAATATTTATTTAACTTAATATGATTGCATTATATATCATGACCTGTCTGGAACATCAACTTGAACACCATGGCAATTGAAATAGTTCTACACCTTTATCATATCCTTTGTGAATTGCTATGTCCAATGGAGTTTTGCCATCCTAACAAACATACCAAAAAACATTATGAAGTAATATTAGAGAATATTCCAAATATTGCAGTCTTAGCAACAATTATGCTTTCAAATGTATCTGTTATTAGTAAACACTTTGACTATTATAAAAAAGGTTCAAAATGGACAAGTTATAATTTGTAAGAAGTCATTTAAGAGGTCTAAAAGAATGAATATGGTCTTAAAAATATATTACTAAAACTAAACCACTAAACATTGAATAGATGCATTCAATATGGCATGTGAACTACATATTTAAGAAGCCCATAAAAACACAGTTTAATTTTTTAAAAGTCTGCCAGAAAATATATAAACATTTAGTAATCAGGTACCAAACTTGTTTATTTTAGTACAACTTTTCATTTAATTATCTGTCATTTATTTCATGAAAATAGTAAACTTATAAGTATAATCATGTATATAAATATAAAATTATATAAAACCATTTTAAATACTAAACCACACCTCTAAGTTTTACATGCCACACACTAAGTCATAGTATTAATGCAAATATAAATTGAATTCCAAATACAACTACATCTACAATGTATTGTAGTAAGGATAATACTATCACTCATTTTAAAGACACTTAACACTTTCATAAACACATTATCAAATTCATTTGTGTTTTTATGACCAAAGTAACATTATTAAATTCTGTTGTGCTACTTAACTTAAAATGAAACAAATGATATGTTACTGACCTTGTCTTGAACATCCACTTGAACACCATGGTCTAGTAATACTTGTACTACTTTATCATGACCATTGGAACATGCTAAGTGCAATGGAGTTATGCCATTCTAAATAAGATATAACATTATTGTCACCTTAGTAAAATTGGATGGTAAAAGCGAATGATACAACAGAACATTCATATTCTGTTAAAGTTACTTCATCATAGATTATGTCTACCTAATATAAAATTACATATAACTGTCTTTAATAATAAACTACACCTCAAAAATTTAATATAAACTATGAAGTCATAACAACTACATTTGCAGTATGTACATTATCACCAGTCATTGCAAGCTTAGCAACAATGACACTTCAAATCTATTTGTTATTACTAAACACTTTGACTATTAAAAAAAGATTTAAATTCACAAGTTATAATTTTGTTAACAAGTAATTTGGAAGAGATGTAAAGAGCAGTTAACATTGTATTTGTGGCCAGGTAAGACTATATAAATAAATGTTGAAATAACACCTCTTGTCCATTTTAATACCAGGTTAAAAGCTTCCAATTACATACAAATGAACACAAAGGTATTTACAGTAATTATCTTAATAAATGACCAGTAGTATACATAAGATAACTTACTTCATATAAAAGATCAATCCTAGCATTATACTAAATAACACACCACAATTTCACTGTACCCTTTCTGTGATGCAAAATGGATAGCATAAGACCATCAATATATATATACAGAACTAAATGTCATGAGGGAAACTTGTAATTAGTTATCATGACCATAAATATATATACATAAAACCATTTTAATATAAAAAAGCCAGTTACACATCTAAGTTTTATATGCCACACACTTAACATAGTATTAATGCAAATATAAATTGAATTCCAAATACAACTACATCTACAAATGTATTGTAGTAAGGATAATACCATCACTCATTTTATAAGACACTTAACACTTTCATAAACATAATTATCAAATTCATTTGTGTTTTATGACCAAAGTAACATTATTAATTTCTGTTGTGCTACTTAACTTAAAATGAACAAATGATATGTTACTGACCTTGTCTTGAACATCCACTTGAACACCATGGTCTAGTAATACTTGTACTACTTTATCATGACCATTGGAACATGCTAAGTGCAATGGAGTTATGCCATTCTAAATAAGATATAACATTATTGTCAACTTTAGTAAAATTGGATGGTAAAAGCGAATGATACAACAGAACATTCATACTCTGTTAAAGTTATTTCATCATAGATTATGTCTACCTAATATAAAATTACATATAACTGTCTTTAATAATAAACTACACCTCAAAAATTTAATATAAACTATGAAGTCATAACAACTACATTTGCAGTATGTACATTATCACCAGTCATTGCAAGCTTAGCAACAATGACACTTCAAATCTATTTGTTATTACTAAACACTTTGACTATTAAAAAAAAGATTTAAATTCACAAGTTATAATTTTGTTAACAAGTAATTTCGAAGAGATGTAAAGAGCAGTTAACATTGTATTTGTGGCCAGGTAAGGCTATATAAATAAATGTTGAAATAACACCTCTTGTCCATTTTAATACCAGGTTAAAAGCTTCAATTACATACAAATGAACACAAAGGTATTTACAGTAATTACTTAATAAATGACCAGTTCAGTTGTATTACTACACTTACTTCCATTTGTACTATCAATCCTAGCATTACCTTTAGTAACATCAACAATTATACTGTAGTATTCTGTGATGCATTGCAAGCTTGTAACATTGCAGCTCAAAATCCTTATTAAGCTATATATATATATTATAGAAAGATTAAATTATCATGTTAAACATCAATAAGCAGTATGATCATGGCTATAAGTGATAAAATTATAGTAAAATTGCATTTTAAATAAGGTAAGGCTATATAAATAAAAAGCACAAAAAGTCATAGCATTAATGCAAATATAAATTGAATTCCAAATACAACTACATCTACAAATGTATTGTAGTAAGGATAATACCATCACTCATTTTATAAGACACTTAACACTTTCATAAACAATTATCAAATTCATTTGTGTTTTTATGACCAAAGTAACATTATTAATTTCTGTTGTGCTACTTAACTTAAAATGAACAAATGATATGTTACTGACCTTGTCTTGAACATCCACTTGAACACCATGGTCTAGTAATACTTGTACTACTTTATCATGACCATTGGAACATGCTAAGTGCAATGGAGTTTGGCCATTCTAAATAAGATATAACATTATTGTCAACTTTAGTAAAATTGGATGGCAAAAGCGAATGATACAACAGAACATTCATACTCTGTTAAAGTTACTTCATCATAGATTATGTCTACCTAATATAAAATTACATATAACTGTCTTTAATAATAAACTACACCTCAAAAATTTAATATAAACTATGAAGTCATAACAACTACATTAGCAGTATGTACATTATCACCAGTCATTGCAAGCTTAGCAACAATGACACTTCAAATCTATTTGTTATTACTAAACACTTTGACTATTAAAAAAAGATTTAAATTCACAAGTTATAATTTTGCTAACAAGTAATTTGGAAGAGATGTAAAGAGCAGTTAACATTGTATTTGTGGCCAGGTAAGGCTATATAAATAAATATTGAAATAACACCTGCTTGTTCCATTTTAATACCAGGTTAAAAAGCTCCAATTACATACAAATGAACACAAAGGTATTTACAGTAATTATCTTAATAAATGACCAGTTCAGTTGTACATAAGATAACTTACTTCATTTGTGAGATCAATCCTAGCATTAGCCTTTAGTAACATTTCCACAATTTCACTGTAGCCTTTCTGTGATGCAAATGAATTGCAGTAAAACCATCCTATATACACCTTATATATCTCTGATATACAGAACTAAATATAATGAGGGAAAAAACATCAAATTGTATGTTTAAAAACTAAATCATGTAATAATATATAATTATAAAAAAAACATTTTAATATACATTTTTAAAATATTAAACCACACATCTAAGCTTTATATGCCAAAACTAAGTCATAGTATTAATGCAAATATAAATTGAATTCCAAATACAACTACATCTACAAATGTATTGTAGTAAGGATAATACCATCACTCATTTTATAAGACACTTAACACTTTCATAAACACATTATCAAATTCATTTGTGTTTTTATGACCAAAGTAACATTATTAATTCTGTTGTGCTACTTAACTTAAAATGAACAAATGATATGTTACTGACCTTGTCTTGAACATCCACTTGAACACCATGGTCTAGTAATACTTGTACTACTTTATCATGACCATTGGAACATGCTAAGTGTGCAATGGAGTTTGGCCCATTCTAAATAAGATATAACATTATTGTCACCTTTAGTAAAATTGGATGGCAAAAGCGAATGATACAACAGAACATTCATATTCTGTTAAAGTTATTTCATCATAGATTATGTCTACCTAATATAAAATTACATATAACTGTCTTTAATAATAAACTACACCTCAAAAATTTAATATAAACTATGAAGTCATAACAACTACATTTGCAGTATGTACATTATCACCAGTCATTGCAAGCTTAGCAACAATGACACTTCAAATCTATTTGTTATTACTAAACACTTTGACTATTAAAAAAAAATTTAAATTCACAAGTTATAATTTTGCTAACAAGTAATTTGGAAGAGATGTAAAGAGCAGTTAACATTGTATTTGTGGCCAGGTAAGACTATATAAATAAATGTTGAAATAACACCTCTTGTTCCATTTTAATACCAGGTTAAAAAAAGCTCTAATTACATACAAATGAACACAAAGGTATTTACAGTAAATATCTTAATAAATGACCAGTTCAGTATGTACACATAAGATAACTTACTTTATTTGCAGATCAATCCTAGCATTAGCCTTTAGTAACATTTCCACAATTTCACTGTACCCTTCTGTGATGCAAAGCTGCAGTAAGACCATCTATATATATATATACAAATACATTATATATGTTATTTAGGGAAACATCAAATTAGTATAATCATGTATATAAATAGGGCTAAAATTACATAAAACCATTTTAAATACTAAACCACACATCTAAGGCTTTTACGTGCCACACACTAAAATCATAGTATTAATGCAAATATAAATTGAATTCCAAATACAACTACATCTACAAATGTATTGTAGTAAGGATAATACCATCACTCATTTTATAAGACACTTAACACTTTCATAAACAAATTATCAAATTCATTTGTGTTTTTATGACCAAAGTAACATTATTAATTTCTGTTGTGCTACTTAACTTAAATGAACAAATGATATGTTACTGACCTTGTCTTGAACATCCACTTGAACACCATGGTCTAGTAATACTTGTACTACTTTATCATGACCATTGGAACATGCTAAGTGCAATGGAGTTTGCCATTCTAAATAAGATATAACATTATTGTCAACTTTAGTAAAATTGGATGGCAAAAGCGAATGATACAACAGAACATTCATACTCTGTTAAAAGTTATTTCATCATAGATTATGTCTACCTAATATAAAATTACATATAACTATGTCTTTAATAATAAACTACACCTCAAAAATTTAATATAAACTATGAAGTCATAACAACTACATTTGCAGTATGTACATTATCACCAGTCATTGCAAAAATTTTAGCAAAATCAAGCTTATAACTTCAAATCTATTTGTTATTACTAAACTTGAATTCCAAATAAAAGACTACATTACAAATGTAATTTTGCAACAAGTAATTTAAAGAGATGTAAAGAGTATAACATTCATTTGTATAAGGAATATACTTAACACTTTTATAAACAACACCTTTGTTCCATTTCATTTGTGTTTTTATGACCAAATTACATATAAATTAAATTCAAACATGTGCTATTTAAGGATTAAAATGAACAAATGATATGTTACTGACCTTGTCTTGAACATATTCTTGAACACCATGGTCTAGTAATACTTGTACTACGTTATCACGACCATTGTAACATGCCAAGTTCAATGGAGTTATGCCATTCTAAATAAGATATAACATTATTGTCAACTTTAGTAAAATTGGATGGTAAAAGTCAATGATACAACATAACATTCATATTCTTTGTTAAACGTAATTCATCATAGATTATGTCTACCTAATATAAAATTACATATAACTGTCTTTAATAATAAACTACCACCCAAAACTTACAATAAACTATGAAGTCATAACACACTACATTAGCAGTATGTACATTATCACCAGTCATTTCAAGCTTAGCAACAATGACACTTCAAATCTATTTGTTATTACTAAAATACTTTGAATATTAAAAACAGATTTAAATTCACAAGTTATAATTGTGTTAACAAGTAATTTGGAAGAGATATAAAGAACAGTTAACATTGTATTTGTGGACAGGTAAGGCTATAGTAAATTGGAAATAATAACACCTACTTGTCATTTTAATACCAGGTTAAAAAGCATCAATTACATACAAATGAACACAAAGGTACTTTACAGTAATTATCTTAATAAATTGACAAGTTCAGTGGTACAAGAGATAACTTACTTTATTTGTGAGATCAATCCTAGCATTAGCCTTTAGTAACACTTCCACAATTTCACTGTAGCCTTCCTGTGATGCACTATGAATTGCAGTAAAACCATCCTATATATCAATATACAGAAATAAATGTGTATGTGGGAAACATCAAATTAGTATAATCATGTATATAAATATAAAATTATATAAAACCATTTTAAATATTAAACCACACTTCTATGCTTTACAAGTCAAAACTAATTCATAGCATTGATGCAAATATTAATGGAAATCCAAATAAAACTACATCTACAAATCCAAATTATACTAATAAGAATGAACTCACACATCTTATTTGCAATGGCATACATTAAAACACAATAGCTAATTACAGCACTTACAAAAACTAACTTTATAAAATTTTAAAATGCTACACATAAGTATAAATGAACAAATGATATGTACACAACAACTTGTTTATGAGACATCCAATTGACTAGTTTCACAATGCCTCTAGTAATACTTGTACTCACTTTATAAGCACCACTGTGCATTATGATTGCAAGTGAAGCTTTTATTATAGCCATATTAAACAAGTCAAACACTTATTGTCAAGTTGAGTAAAAGGATTAAAAGAAAATTCTACAATTAACATTTCATACAGTCAGAGATGAAAATTCATTGTTTCAGGACATAAGTCACAGTTGGGGACTTTATAATCGGTAAATTGGCAAAGCCAAGGACAAAATTCTACCTAGCTACTTAACTTAAAAATAACTGGTTATAATGAGGCAGACTACATCTTGAAAGATTGTAGGTAGAACACCATCAGTCGGACATGGGTAGGAAATACTTTATTTGAAGTGGAACATGCTTATCTAAGGAGTTTTGCTATTCTAAATGTAATATAACATTATTGACAATAAGACGAGTAAAATTGGATGGATCGATTCAGTGTTAACAAGGGAGATTCATAAGAGATGTAAAGAAATTAACATAGTATTTCTGAAAAGTAAGAATGCATAAGTACGCTATTGAATTTGACAGAACTTATCTCGCCTCCAAAATTGTGTTAAACGACGCTGCAATTACATCTAATTGGCAGCGATGGAGGAGCTGATTATGCAAAGACTATAATGATCCGGATTATTTTTTTCGCTATACAAAGGCATTTAATGTTTATAGAGAACGCGTAACAACTCACTTAGCATTTTCAGCCTGGAGAGGATTTGAAGGCCCTCAGTCGTCTGAATCCAGACTTAAAATCGCTAGTGGAGGACATATAGATTTTTTGGTATAAGTGGTGGCACCATTCCTTGATCACAACAGAAGCTTTTATAGAACTAAGCTACAAATGAGATCTGTAGCGGTAAGTGTCTACGACAAGCATCCTTGACTCGGCACTTGAGGCCATTTTTTTTTAAACAGCCGTATCCTACCATTTTATGACCAACAGGGGTTTCTAATTAAATTCCCCTTCTACATCTAAAATGCCATTTGGAGTAAGAATGAACAAAAATGTTACTCAGAGACGAAGTTCCACTTAGGCAACACATGTCCAAGAAGGACTGACTACTAGTGTCCAAGAGGACCTAGTTGTAACATGTTAAAAAGGACAGAGATTGAGTACTTTAGTAAAATGTAATAATGAGACCCCATGTATATCTTGTCTTTTTAGTAAAGAAAAATTTTTAAAGTATTTTGTCAATAGTACATATAAGCGATTGGGTTACAAAAGAAATGTCATCTTGTATTCTAAAAGATGTATTAGCCAATGCTCCAAGGCAATAGCCAAACAAAAATGGGAAAAAGTTACTTCAGGTCAAGGTGTTACAGACCTAAGGGTAACAGTCTAGATTATTATAGTTTTACTAATCATTCCCTCCGAGACAAATGCATTTGCCAGGAAGGCAAGAGTCACTTATGAGAGAACAGATAAAAAGTTTATTAAAAAAGAGGCCATACTTTAGGGTGACACCCCACAGCATCCTCAGTGCATCTAACAGATGTTCCTTATCCCAAAAAAGGACAGAGCAATGAGGCATGTTTAATCTGAAAAATGACCTCAATTCAAAATGGCAAAAACATACATGATACAACAGATCAGGAAGGAGATTGGATGGTGAAATGTATTGTATATAAAGGATGCCTAAATGCCCTGCCAATTAACAGTAGGATCGGAAATGATTGAATTCCAAAAAAAGACCTACGAGTTCACTTGTCTCCCATTTGGCCTATCAGCTGCTCCCAGATGTTCACCAAAATAAGTCAAACCATTGGTGGTCTGGATGAGACAGTTGGTTGTCGGATGATAACGTACATAGGACAATTTGCTGCTAGCGCCATCTAAAAAGAGGATTACAAATGGTTTACTGACCAGGATACTGATGGTGGTCTTATTCGAGGCCCTGGACTTCTCTGTAATTTTCATATTCTGTGTTGGATCCCCAGCAGTCATTGGAATTTCTTTGGTTCCGGATCAATTCCAGATCCATCGCTCTGTCCAATGGAGTGATTTGCACAGAATTCGCAATCAATAAAATATGGCCCAGACTTCCATAACAGGGAGGGAGCTAGCACAATTGAACATTGGGAGAGCCAATTCAAACCGTTAATCCAACTATATCATACATTTCTATCGGGCTAAAAATAATAGCAAAACATGCCATTTAAACTACACTTTTACACTTAAATATACTCAGCCATTGCTGTGACAACAAGATGAGGGAAAGTAACTTTATTAAATTCTCTTGAGCAGTGAAAATTTAAAAAATGAACAAATGATGAAACCACTGTCCTTGCTTCCTAAATTCAGACAGATGCTTCGAAATAAATATTGGGAGCAGTTTGTCACATCCGCAAATGTATTGTAAGTAAGGATAGTCTGCCATACAAATAAGACACTTAACAGTTGTTGTCAACATTTTATCAAATTCAATTGTATTGTGCCATGAGGCGATAGTAACATTATTGAATTGTTCACCTACATTTAAAATGTACTTTAAAAAGCTAATGACCTACATCAACAATTTTAAAAGACACTAACACTTACATAACTACTTTATCAGATTCATTTGAAAGAAAGCTAAGAGTGGAGTTTGAAGATCAATTAAATTATCATTATTGTCACCTTCCAGTAAAACTTGAACATCATAGCAATGACAAAGAATCCAGGCTTATAAGGGATCGCTGGGAATTGGAACTACAAGTGCCATTTCAGGCGGATGGGAAAAGGTACTTGGTATATGATCAATATGAATACTGGATTTAATATAAACTATGAAGTCATGACAACTACATTAGCACATTTTATCACCTGTCAACCAAGCTTAGCATCAAAGACACTTCAAATCTATTTGTTAAGACTAAACACTTTGACTTTAAAATATGATTAAACCCACCGTTATAATTTTATTATTAGTAATTTAGAAGAGATGTAAAGAGAAGGCCAATGTATTTGTTGATAAGCTCTATATAAATAAATATCAAAAATAACACCTACTACATTTTAATACCTGCTTAAAAGCTATTACATACAATGAACACAAGTGCATTACAAGTAATTTGTAGGTAAACCCAGTTCCTCTCCATTTTCAGGGTGACACAGTTCAATTGGCTGATGACTAAATCCTGGCATTATGCCTTTAGTAACATTTCCAACAGGTTTCAAGCCTTCGTCAATATGCATCGATGAGATTGCAGTAAAAGTCATCCTACAGTAATTATCTTTCACAAGTGGGAGTGATGGTTGTACTCAAGATAATTTAAAATTTCTAGTCCTATAGCAAATATCTTGAATTCCAAATTTCACTACAGTTAAATGTATGTAGTAAGGATAAGTATTTCATAAATTATTACCATACACAAATAACACAGTTCATTAAACATTATCAAATTCATAGGTAATCAACAATATAAATATACATTATCTACAAATGTATTGTAATTCGATACTACCATCAACCATTTTATAAGACACTTGAAACTTTCATGACACTGGATCAAATTATTTGAGTTTTCTCAAATAAACAACATTATTCTATCAATGTTGTTGTACTACCTTATTAACACCTTGTCCAGGCCTTGTCTTGAAGCACACTTAACACCATGCTCTAGTAATACTTCTACTACTTTACGACCATTGGAACTGCTTTGTGCAATGGAGTTTGCCATTCTAAATAGATATAAGCATTATTGTCATATTAGTAAAATTGGAATCTTCCTAATCCACAACAGAACATCATACTTTAATAATGTGGTACTTTTCGGGAGATTATGATCAAACCAAATATAAAATTAGATATAAGGATTTAATAAAAACTACACCTTGTTTCTTTAATATAACTATGAGGTCATAACAACTACATTTGCAGTATGTACATTATCAACAGTCATTGCAAGCTTAGCAACAATGACACCTCAAATCTATTTGTTATTACTAAACACTTTGACTATTAAAAAACATTTAAATTCACAAGTTATAATTTTATTCAAACAAGTAATTTGGAAGAGTGATAAAGAGCAGTTAACATTGTATTTGTGGCCAGGTAAGACTATATAAATAAATGTTGAAAAACACCTTGTCCATTTTAATACCAGTGGTAAAAGCTCAATTACATACAAATGAACACAAAGGTATTTACAGTAATTACTTAATAAATGAACAGTTCAGTTGTACATGAGTTAACTTATTTTTCTTGTTTTATCAATCCTAATTAACCTTTATGTAACATTTTTACAATTTCACTGTAAGCCTTAGTTTTTGATGCAAATGAGTAGCTGTTTTTGATTTATATATATATAATATACAAGTTTGATATAAATGTATGATCCTCCTCATATCAAAACATTTGAATAATCATGTATATAAATAGCTTAAATTATTAAAACAATTTTAAATACTTAAACCACACCTCTAAGCTTTACATGTCAAAACTAAGTCATAGTATTAATGCAAATATAAATTGAATTCCAATACAACTACATCTACAAATGTATTGTAGTAAGGATAATACCATCACTCATTTTATAAGACATTTAACACTTTCATAAACAAATTATCAAATTCATTTGTGTTTTTATGACCAAAGTAACATTATTAATTTCTGTTGTGCTAAATTAAAATGAACAAATGATATGTTACTGACCTTGTCTTGAACATCCACTTGAACACCATGGTCTAGTAATACTTGTACTACTTTATCATGACCATTGAAACATGCTAAGTGCAATGGAGTTATGCCATCCTAAATAAGATATAACATTATTGTCACCTTTAGTAAAATTAGATGATAAAAGCAAATGATACAACATAACATTCATATTCTGTTAAAGTTATTTCATCATAGATTATGTCTACCTAATATAAAATTACATATAACTGTCTTTAATATAATAAACTACACCTCAAAAATTTAATATAAACTATGAAGTCATAACAACTACATTTGCAGTATGTACATTATCACCAGTCATTGCAAGCTTAGCAACAATGACACTTCAAATCTATTTGTTATTACTAAACACTTTGACTATGAAAATAAAAGATTTAAATTCACAAGTTATAATTTTGTTAACAAGTAATTTGAAAGAGATGTAAAGAGCAGTTAACATTGTATTTGTGGCCAGGTAAGGCTATATAAATAAATGTTGAAATAACACCTCTTGTCCATTTTAATACCAGGTTAAAAGCTCCAATTACATACAAATGAACACAAAGTTGTTTACAGTTATTACAAACTATGAAGTGATAGTACTACTAACACTTATAAGCCATAAAGTACTATATATCAGAAATACAAGTACATCAACAAGTATATTTTAGTTGTATGTTCATTATGACCAGTCATTGTAAGCTTAGTAACAATGACACCTCAAATCTATCTCTTATTACTAAACACTTTAATTATCATATAGAAGTTTTAAATATATTATAATTTTCTCAATAAGCAAATTGAAAGGGCTAAAAGTGATAAAAGCCAGCAGTTAACATTGCATTTGCGGCAAGGTAAGGTTATATAAATAAAAAAAAAAAATCATAGCATTAATGCAAATATAAATTGAATTCCAAATACAACTACATCTACAAATGTATTGTAGTAAGGATAATACCATCACTCATTTTATAAGACACTTAACACTTTCATAAACAAATTATCAAATTCATTTGTGTTTTTATGACCAAAGTAACATTATTAAATTCTGTTGTGCTACTTAACTTAAAATGAACAAATGATATGTTACTGACCTTGTCTTGAACATCCACTTGAACACCATGGTCTAGTAATACTTGTACTACTTTATCATGACCATTGGAACATGCTAAGTGCAATGGAGTTATGCCATTCTAAATAAGATATAACATTATTGTCACCTTTAGTAAAATTGGATGGTAAAAGCGAATGATACAACAGAACATTCATATTCTGTTAAAGTTATTTCATCATAGATTATGTCTACCTAATATAAAATTACATATAACTTTCTTTAATAATAAACTACACCTCAAAAATTTAATATAAACTATGAAGTCATAACAACTACATTAGCAGTATGTACATTATCACCAGTCATTGCAAGCTTAGCAACAATGACACTTCAAATCTATTTGTTATTACTAAACACTTTGACTATTAAAAAAAGATTTAAATTCACAAGTTATAATTTTATTAACAAGTAATTTGGAAGAGATGTAAAGAGCAGTTAACATTGTATTTGTGGCCAGGTAAGATATATAAATAAATATTGAAATAACACCTACTTGCTCGATTTTAATACCAGGTTAAAAAGCTTACAATTACATACAAATGAACACAAAGGTATTTACAGTAATTATCTTAATAAACGACCAGTTCAGTTGTACACAAGAAATAACTTACTTCATTTGTGAGATCAATCCTAGCATTAGCCTTTAGTAACATTTTAACAATTTCACTGTAGCCAACTCTGTGATGCAACATGATTGCAGTATGACCATCCTATATATATATATATATATATATATATATGTATATACAGAACTAAATGTCACAAGGGAAACATCAAATTAGTATAATCATGTATATAACATGTAAAATTACATAAAACCATTTTAAATACTAAATCACACATCTAAGTTTTACATGTCACACACTAAGTTACAGTATTAAAGCAAATATAAATTGAAATCCAAATACAACTACATCTACAAATGTATTGTAGTAAGGATAATACCTCACTCATTTTATAAGATACTTAACACTTCATAAACATATTATCAAATTCATTTGTGTTTTTTTATGACCAAAGTAACATTATTAAATTCTGTTGTACTACTTAACTTAAAATGAACAAATAATATGTTACTGACCTTGTTTTTGAACATCCACTTGAATACCATGGTCTAGTAATACTTGTACTACTTTATCATGACCATTGTAACATGCTGTGTGCAATGGAGTTATGCCATCCTAAATATATATAACATTATTGTCAACTTTAGTAAAATTGGAGGGAAAAAGTGAATGATCCAACATAACATTCATATTCTGTTAAAGTTACTTCATCATAGATTATGTCTACCTAATATAAAATTACAATCTTTAATAATAAACTACACCTCAAAACTTTAAATTAAACTGTGAAGTCCATAATACATACACTTGCAATATGTACACTATGACCAGTCATTATAGTTATTTTTACAAAGAACAAAGTTAACATAAAGAAACAAGTTAACAATTAAATAATATATATTGTACATTATATAATTGCATTGATACTTGACACTATAAACAATAGTTTATTGTATAGTGTAGGAAACAGGGGGGGGCACATGCCCTCCCCCCCCCCCCCAATCAACTGATTTAGATTAGACAATTTTTAAAATCCTTATCCTCATAAGCCTCAATTTACACCTTGTAGACGCACATTGTATGAAAAAACATTTCAAAAATTTTTGTCAGTGTAAAATGACAGAAGAAGGTTATCTTTTGGTTGTTTTTGCAAATACTTCATTGTTAAACTGAACAATGTTAAAAATGTTACATATATGCTTCCAATGACAAAAATTGTTCCTACACCTATGTATTGTTGGATAGTAATATGTAACATATAAACTGATAAAAGTCATGTACTTATCATATGATATTAAGTACATTGCTTGAATAATTTGTAACATATAACATTATCTACAAATACTTACCTTATCCGTGTATATTGGGGTCTGCAAGAATACAAAGCAAACAACTGATTGATATTAATCTGTCCATTATTAGGCAGCATGATGTAACATAGTCCTGCCATACTAAGTAGAGACAGAGAAAGTATCATATAATTTAATCACCACTGTTCTAAATGTAACATGTATCTATTAGATAATAAATACCATTTGTAGATATCAGGTTCATATAACACAGTCACATGTACAATATAGACTGTTCATCAGATAATTGTGACATTTTTTACAGTTCACATCAATATGGTGTCATTCTTGATAGGATAATGTTTAACTCTGTACTATAAATTGGTATTACTATTTCTATGAACATCATTATAACTGTTTGTCATATTAATGCATATTGTTAAACAATGTCTATAAGTCAGTAATTATTTAATTATGTCATAACCTGGACTTACTTCATCTATAGCATTAACATGAACAGAGCCATCTTCTATGGGCACTCTTTATTACATCCAAGATCACCATTACGAGCTGCCTCAACAATGGTATTCCTCCTAATATAAAGAAATAGAGACACTACCAAACTTATTTTAATACTTCGTTATATCACTGACACACTAGATAGTAAGAGTAAATTTCAAATGAAATGACTATTTATTTAATTTTGACAGATCTCACTTAGCTAGAAAATCAGAGACTCTTAAATTGAAAATCTTCTGCCAAAAGTTTTAACCATATTATTAAGTTGTCTTGTATCATTTTACGAGAGGAGTTGGCTATGCAAGACTAGTCACACACACCCAGCAGGACAAAATGGTGGACAAGAAAGAGTTCAAAACAGTTACAGAATTATTTCTACTTTAAAATTTATTTAGTGATTTATGTAAATTTAATATGTGTTGATTTTACTTAACTTTACATTATTGTCAGAAAGTTGGAATTTCCTCAATTCAATTTATTTGATTATAAAATCATTATTTTTCCATCTTAATGAGCTAAAGACACAAAATAGGATGAAAAAAAACAAAACCAAATTTTATACACAAGATATAACACACATCAGATAACATTATAATTTAGTAAAATAACAATAACAAATCTCACAGTATGCTCAATTTTAAGCCAAAGGCATAAAACTGACCACTAACCAGTAGTAACAGACATCGTGATATCATTATATGACACACCCACTTAATAAATAGGACATATGCTTTCGCCCACATTTCCAATTAAGAAGATATTGACGTATGAGAAACGTGCTATGAAGATACTGAACAATGACTCGAATAAAAAGTTCCCTCAGAATCCTGACTGGTTACAAGAGAGGACAGTGAGTCACTCTATGTAAGCAAAATTTTAGTCATAATTGACCCTTTTTGTCAGTTTGTGATTTAGATCAATTAACTTTTCAACACGTGACCTGCCCCCAAATTTTCCTTTTTCCACCAATGACCTATTTCTTATAACATAATGGTAATGAACAAGCCAAATTTTTTAACTTGTACTTAAAAGTGTTAGATAAAACTATATACTTGTATATTCCTTGTAAGAGTCACAGGATGTATATATTGTTAACAGGATATGGGGAGGGAACTATTTCAAGTGGTAATATCGAGAATATCAAAAGTAGAATTTATTTTGAGCCTTCCTTTTAAACCTTATCATTGATACACTACATCAGCATTCTATTGTGTTCACCTTGCTGGTAAAAAGTTATAACTTTCTAATAACTCAACCAAATTAAAAAATTTCCAAGTCATGTGTGGTCTCCTGGTGACCATCTGGGTTCTTTTTAACATTGTTTTCTATATGATACGACCCACAAGAACAAAATTTTTACCATAACCAAAGTATAGGAGATACCACTGACCATGATGAATGTGATATCGTGAATTTTATTAATCAATAAAATGGCTACCACTTGAAGAGAGAGCCAGTATGTTAAAATACATTCAAACTATAAAGGTTAATCATATAAATAAAAAGTACTATACTACTGTAGCTAATAAATTTGTTCTTACAAAAAAAAAGAAAAATTAACTCTACACACAGACACGTGGGCTTTTATGATAACTCGAAGAATAACATCACAAGTATTTAATAAATGCGTGGTATGTGTTATGCGTACTAATTACACCCACTACTAATTTCCGGTGGCAAGGTGAACACAAAACAGACTATAATCCTATTCATTCATTATAATGTAACATACTTTGCTGACCTTTAGTGCATTTACTCTCTGACTTTAAAGTATAAAGTTTAGCATAGCAACAAAAAATGCTCTTAAAAACAGAGACACAACTTTCTATGAAGTATCTTTAGGCAATTATTAATTTAGTATTAATAGGCATGTCCACAATAATTAATTTCATATATAAAGGATTAATAATGATAGTAAATACTTCATAGAAATGATCAAAAATGTAGATGTCTTTTAGTTTTTCCACTTAATTAAGTATGCATGCAATCAGTTGGTGTAAGCTACAATTAAGTTTAAAATGTACAGAGATGATGGAATTTAATATTACAGTAAAGAGGTTCTATAAATGAGAATTGGACTGGAATGTATACAACAGACCTAAAATATGCAACCAAACTTGGGAGCCCAACCCAACTGAAAATATCTCACTGACACTTGATTTTAAGAGACTGCTTGCACTACTCATGCTCTGTGTTTATTAAGTCACAAGTAATGCCTAGAAATGGCACACATTCAAAGAATGGAATAAGGAATAAGAAATTGAAAGTCATAAACTGGGTTGTTAATTTTTTAATACACAAAGGTACAAGGAAGAAACAGTAATTTGATTTTTGTCCTAGGCTCTATGGAAGCTCCAGATGGACATTTCAATTTTATTCCCAATTTCATTTAAACAAGGTTATACAGAATTTGAATGTCTGTCCTCGGCTTCCGTAAATAATACACCCTACAATATACAATCAAATTCAGGAACCCAACTCAATCCAAACTAGAAAACATCTCACTTATGCTCAGTTCTATGAGACAGCTTGTGGTACTCACACTCCACATTTCAGTAAGTAACAAGAAAGCCTAGAAAATGGTGCACATTTCATAAATAAAGTTAGGAATACGTAATTGGAACTCATCAACTGGCCGTTAATTGGATTTTAAAATATGCTAAAGTTCACAGAAGAAATAAAAAAAATAGGAATAGAATTCTGTCCTCATGATCTAAAACTCCCTTAATGCAATAACTCCTAAATCAGTCTACAAGACACAGAGAGGTTTTTATTGATGTTTCATCTTTGTTAAGCTTTTTTCTATCAATATTTTCATTGAGCTCTTGTCATTTTTTCTACTTGAACACCATATTCCTAATAAATAAATTGGGTGAAAGGAATATGTCTGGTGGACATAGTTTTCAGAAACCTTTTTTACTGGGTTACTGCTAATTAAAAGGTTAGCACTATCCGTTCAACCCATTTCTATAGGTTACTACTTTCCTACCATCTCTCAATGATGAGCAAAGGGGAAGCACCGCAAGTCTTCCTTAAGGCTGGTTCACATAATGACGAAAAGCTTGCATCACGTCGGTGTTGGTTACATATGTGACTTGTTTGCAACACGAGGATAGAATTAAGCGAAGTGACATGTTTCAGTTAGCAGAATGTGAAATTACGGAGTAAAAATGAATGGACGCCTTTGTCTTTCATCAGTGAATTGGTTGACTTATCAATAGAATGGGTTTTTAGATTTGTCATCTTTAAGAGCATAATGGTCATTCATTTTTGATCTTCATGTACAATAGAAAACACAATGATTGTCCTTTCTGCATAGTAAATTATGTAGACTTTATGCCTGAAATAGTCTTGTAGTAACTTTTTATACGAAAACTATTGGTAGAAATTTTTAGCAAAACATTTCCCCTTTATTTAAACTACTAAGAAATCCAGATCTCCAGACAAAAATATGAAAGCTTAATAGAATTAACATGTCTTTAAAATTTAAACCTACCTAAAGCAAAAGAAATCATTTCTCAACTGTTTTGAACAAACTTAATGTCTGCTGTTTTGTCTATTGTGGGGGGTATCACCTATTAATAACTACTTATTCCGCAATCAGTATTTTGAGGTATTGATTAATTTTGCAAAAATCATTTTGACTATCATACTTAAAACTCTTACAAAGTCTAAGTTAATCTCTTCCTAATATTTTTGCCTCAGTTTAGCAACACCCTGATTTATCTGTCTGAATGTATTTTTCATCATTGTTGCTTTTATTAAAGTAATAAACAATAATAATAAATTAAAATTAAACTTTCATAGATGTTTATGGCAAAGAGATTGACAGTTTGTTATAGTATGGTACTATAGTACATTTAATTTTATCTTTTGCCTAAAGTCGAAACAAAAGGAATGTCTGGTTTCAAGAGTAGTCATATTGTAGAGGCTACAATATAGTACATTTTATATATTTTGTACACATACAAACGATAAGTAAGAAGTTTATGGAAACATAAGTACATATTATATATATATATATAGCAGGCAAGACCCAATCATTCCTGTTTTGAGTTTGTCTGGCTTGTAAGACTATAATTTACTTATGATCATTGAATGTAAATAGATTGTAATTATGTATGACTTACCAGATATATTGAAGTTGTAGTCATCAGAGGAATTGCACCAGAAGAAATCATGGGAAAAATTTAGAGCTTTTAAGGATTAGGTTTTATATAGCCTTAACATATGAAACAAATTCATACATTCAGTGCAAACAATTGTTTTTAGGAATAAATAAATTATTATTGACATGTTATGATTATTATTGTACTTCATTGTTGAATGCATTCATAGCACCTTGTGATATGTTGAGAGACTAATTTTACAGGTGTTTAAACACACATGAGGTAAGGACCACCATGAAGTTTGTCTGATATGGTTTACTGCATAAATATTAAAATAAAGCTAACATGTGTTACTTCAGAAGTAACAATATTTAGCAGGTCAATGTAAATTTTGGGAAAAGAAAAGTCTTTTCATATAATAATTATTACTTATGTCATCATAGGACATATGTATCTTATGTTATGAATTATTGGTTTGTATGATTTGTACACTTCATTTGATATTAAAATAAAAAAAATCACAGTGCCAGTACTTTCTGTATATAACATATACATTTACAAATGGGATATATGTATATTAAATAGTAAAACACTAAAGAACTCAGCAACAGGTTAATTAAAATGTATAAATAAAGATATTAAATAAGGATTTCCATTTTTTAAGTACAGATGGTGCAAAGTATGTGACATCAAACCATTAGTTATATAACCATTAGTTATACCTGCTAAGAATGATTACTATATGTCAAGTTTACATAGATAACTGATGACTATTGTTCTAAATTATAACAGCTTCCTTGGTTAACCAAATAGATTTGCCTGTCAGTATTAGAAATAAATATGGCAATATAGGATGTATCAGAAACAAACCAATGTATGAGGAAAAACTGAACTTATCAATACATGTATATAAAGGTTATGTAACTGAAATTGTCATATGTACATTAAATCTCATTGCTGCTCGTTTAAGTTTTGAAAACAACAACAATATATATTTGTCTATTATAATCTATAAATGTAACTACATTCATAGCAATGGATCTGACCTTATTTCCAAAAAGGTACTTATTAAATTCCACTAAGATACCCTATGACGAGAGACAGCAATACTCTTTCATGTGAAGTGCATCCAATGAATTATTTAAATGTAAGGTGAGTCTAGTATTAGCAACTAGGTGGCTTGCATATACAAATACTTTATATCCGAAATAATTATATATACATATGTATATATGTGTTTAACAACTAGTGACATATGTTGTACCTATACTGTGTATGATTACTTCTGTTATCAGAAGATGGTAGTGTAGTCTGTAGAATGTTATTATACTCACCTCATGGTCATTACAAGGTATGTTACTAGTGTTGGACTGATATATGAATCAGTATTGGTACCAATATCACAATAATTTTTCTTATCAGTATCATTCATTTCATGTTTGATAAAACTGATGGACAAAAACGTGTGTTTGTGGAAGCCATATTATACTTCACATGATCAATCAATGCTGACACTATTAGCATGATGACATTTAAGTGCTCCACCTACCTCAGTTGTTTCTGAAAGGTTATTCAATAGTGCATCAGACATATGTACTAACTCAAGAAACTGCCCCTTACAAAAAATGTTGAGCAATTACTCTTCTTAAACCAAAATTTATGATTTGTTAATTACAACTATTATAGTTTTAATTGTTTTATATATTTGTTTCTTTCTTCATCTTCTTCCTTCAATACATCATTTTATCTTGAATATCGGTTAAAATATCACTGAGAATTTAAACATATTTATCAGTAATAAATATATCAGTAAACACTAGTATCAGTGGAACACTATATGTTACTAGATACATGCTGTGTATCCTGAGCAATTTTACTGCAGGAGTATTGGAACAGATCCTAGACTAAGCAACATGCTGTAGGAACCTGGCATGTTATGTAACAACCTGCTTATTGTGGTAAATTAACAGTACTAGTTTAAATTAAATATTCATCTATCATAAGTAGTACATACTATTAGAATTAAAAGTATTGGTCACATTTTTTCAGGTACAAAAACTTGTTATGCAATGTTTAGAAAAAATGGTTGAGAATTGTAATACATTGAAACTTGTTTATAGTGATAGTGCTGATTAAAAATTATATATATATATATATGTACGTATGTATATATGTATATGTAGATCTAGAAGTCACAATGAATGGAGTATTTTTAAATAAACAGACGTATAATTGTTTAGTAACATTTATATCCTATAACACAACCTTACACTCCTAGTGAAATTTTTTTGGTATGAGTGATTTGATAGTAATTAACCCTCACACTTTATTTGATATTAAAACCAAAATTTACAGTGCCAGTAGTTTCTATATATAACAATACATTTACATATGATATATGTATATTAACTAGTGATACCCTAAAGAGAACTTAGCAACAGGTTAATTAAAATGTATGATAATTAAATGAAGATATTAAATAAGGATTTCCATTTTTTTAAGTACAGATGGTACAAAGTATGTGACATCAAACTATTTAGTTATATACCATTAGTTATACCTGCTAAGAATGATACTATATGTCAAGTTTACATAGATAACTGATGACTATTGTTCTAAATTATAACAGCTTCCTTGGTTAACCAAATAGATTTGCCTGTCAGTATTAGAAATAAATATGGCAATATAGGATGTATCAGAAACAAACCAATGTATGAGGAAAAAACTGAACTTATCAATACATGTATATAAAGGTTATGTAACTGAAATTGTCATATGTACATTAAATCTCATTGGTGCTCTGTTTAAGTTTTGAAAACACCAATATATATTTTGTCTATTATAATCTATAAATGTAACTACATTCATAGCAATGGATCTGACCTTATTTCCAAATAGGTACTTATTAAATTTCACTAAGATACCCTATGACGAGAGACAGCAATACTCTTTCATGTGAAGTGCATGCAATGAATATATTTAAATGTAAGGTGAATACTAGTATTAGCAACTAGGTGGCTTGCATATCCAAACACTTTATATCTGAAATATTTTATACATATACATATGTATATATGTGTTAAGAACTAGTGACATATGTTGTACCTATACTGTGTATGATTACTTCTGTTATCAGAAGATGGTAGTGTAGTCTGTAGAATGGTTGTGATACTCACCTCATGGTCATTACAAGATATGTTACTAGTGTTGGACTGATATATGAATCAGTATTGGTACCAATATCACAATAATTTTCTTATCTGTATCATTCATTTCATGTTTGATAAAACTGATGGACAAACATGTGTGTTTGTGGAAGCCATATTATACTTCACATGATCATTCAATGCTGACACTATTAGCATGATGATATTTAAGTGCTCCACCTACCTCAGTTGTTTTCTGAAAGGTTATTCAATAGTGCATCAGACATATGTACTAACTCAAGAAACTGCCTCTTACAAAAAAAGGTTAAGCAATTACTCTTCTTAAACCAAAATTTATGATTTGTTAATTACAACTATTACTTTTAATTGTTTTATATATTTGTTTCTTTCTTCATCTTCTTCCTTTGATACATCATTTTGTTTTGAATATCGGATAAAATATCGGTCAAAATTTAAACATATTTATCAGTATTGAATATATCAGTAAACACTAGTATCAGTGGAACACTATATGTTACTACATACATGCTGCAGGAGTATTGGAACAGATCCTAGACTAAGCAACATGCTGTAGGAACCTGGCATGTTATGTAACAACCTGCTTATTGTGGTAAATTAACAGTACTAGTTTAAATTAAATATTCATCTATCATAAGTAGTACATACCTTTAGAATTAAAAGTATTGGTCACATTCTTTCAGGTACAAAAAGTTGTTATGCAATGTTTGGAAAAGAAATGGATTGAGAAATTGTAATACATTGAAACTTGTTTATAGTGATAGTGCTGATTAAAAATTATATATATATATATATATATATATATATATATATATGTTACAGTAAGATTATGTATATTGAATATATATATTGTATATATATGTATAACAATATTAAACCACACTACCATTAGTTTTAATATCTGTACATAAGTCACATTTTCATACACAATCACCACAATGAGACATCTTTGATGAAACAGTAATTCAGCTAATTCTTATTTTGACAACTGAGAATGCTGTGTTGACACCTGCTGTTACAAAGTCTATTTGCTTTATAACACTTGCACCTGTTTGTCTGACACTGCTTATTGCCTTTGCTGCAGTCACACTGGAAGAACCCTTGTCAGCCAGAAGCTGTAGACTTGAGAGCTTGACAAAGTGGATAGTACATTCTACGATGACAACAGAATCATTTAAGAGTCGCTACAGACAGAGATCAAACTGACTCCTGGAATACTTTGTGCTCAGAATCCCAGGTTTTACCTTAATTCTATACATGTCATGTTCATCCTGATCAACAATAACTCATACTTTTTTTAGGATGTAGTACTGATGACGTGACTTGGTAGTGGAAAGTTCAGCTGCTGTTTTCAGATTGTCAATGGTCTTGTAGTACACCTCTTTAGGAATGAGATATTTTGCACATTGAGAATATTTCTTAAACAAAGCCTCTTTGAATGCTGTCTTGAAATTATGCTACACCATTTTGTGTCAAATGCAGGAATGAAGTGGATGAGCATGGTGTAGCTGGCTCTTATATGGTGAAGGCTAAGCTAAATTGCAATTACAACACATTAAAGGAAGTGAACTGCGCTGAACTATGAGAAATCATCAGAGTAGTCATCAAAGCTATGGTATTATCTTCAGTGATTGCATGGAATTGCTTGAGTTTTTAGTGAATTTATGAAGTCCAAGTGGAAAAAGTGATCACAAACTCCCTGAAAGTTTCCGGGATTTTGCAAAATCCCTATATACACAATCTTACTGTAACATATATATATATAATATACATATATGTATGTATGTATATATAGATCAAGATGTCATAATGAATGGAGTATTTTTAAATAAACTGAGATATAATTGTTTTGTAACATTTATATCCTATAACACAACCTTAAACTGCTAGTAAAATTTTTTGGTACAAGTGATTATTATTTCATTTCCATATAGATTTGCATTAGCGGAGGTGGAGTTTAGTGTCCAGCGACAGCTCTTTGCTTAATAGCAATGCTGATAAGTGTAGCACTTAAAGTTAGTTCTTTAATTTATTTGTTTCATATATATATTATATTGTCATAAGATTATCTCCTTAACTGTGTAATCAATAAGATTGTTGCAAGCTGGTCAATGTAATATTGTACTTCTCCCTAATTGACACACTTAAAGGACTCAAAAAAAGACTAGAGCTAACAAGCTCATAATTTCACTCATGGCAATGTGAACAAATTTATGGATGCTGAAGATGAACATTCTAATTCCAATTCTATTTCCATTGCTAAGTGCGGATTACAATTACTATGAGCTGTCTCTTAGAATGGAGCTTAACGACATCTTTCCAGTTAGAGTGGGGATAGGTGATTATAGTTGTTAAATATTGTATGAAGGATAAAAATAAGATTGAAATTAGAATATTTTGAATACTTCAAAGCAGAATATGAAATTACAAAGTAGAATTGAATGTCTACCCTTTGGTTTCTGTACAAATTAGTGTTGTAGAGGTCAATAATAAAGATTAAATCTAGTTAAAAGAGAACTTTAATGATTAAACATGTCATGTGGTTTCCTATATAACTTGTCATGATATAATATTGATTTGTTATGTATTCTCTAGTCTATGGAGAGAGATCACTTAGTACTATATCTAGATCTAAAAGACAAAAATTAAACAGTAATACTATATGTTATATTATACAGTATATGTATAAAATGAACATGTAATTCAGAATGTGTTTAAATTTAAGAACTGACAAGTTCAAACGCTATATGATCACTACATACATTGATATATCTAACACTTCTAATTTTTGCTTAACACTTATGAATTAGGAAGACTATTAATGGCTTGTCACTAGTTGAACATTGATATTGTACTATACTACTTGCTACATTAGTAGTGTGCCTTGTAAGTTCATTTATATTGAATATAAGTATAAAATATAGTCTCTGTCACATTGATAATATTGTTTCTGTAAATGTTCATGACTAACAGTGAGTTGTTCCTAAGAATCAGATATTTCGACTGGTTTACCTAGAAGAATATTAAATACATAGTAATGTAATAAGTTCATGTAGGTACATGATGTATGTCATGATCATTACATGATATATGGAGTAAATGTATTGTAAGGATAACTTGAAATAAAATACATTTTTGTTCCTGCTACTCAGTAGTATTATACTACAAATACATAATGATATTAATATAAGAAGTTTGTCTATGTATATCATATTATTAAGAAACTGTAGTTTGTTGTAGTATCTTACTAACATGGAAAAATGATAATTTTATTATTAATTAATGTATTGAGAAAATCCAGACCTTATGATAAAAAGACCAACAGAATCAACACATCTTAAAATATAAAACATGGAATCAGTATAAATAACATTTTAAGCAAAAATCCTTTGTAACTGTTTTAATCCATTTTATCCTACATGGGGGTATGACTTGATGTTGCCAAAGTTATTTGTCTATGTAACTTCAATCCTGTCCAAAGATAACTACATTATCTACCACATATGTTAAATTAAATGGTAAAGTGGCACTACAACCTTAATAAAATATCATGGCTAATATCTTAGCTGAAGATTTTTTAGCTTAATGGCTCCTATCTGTTGATATTGTCACTTGTATGCAAACAATAAAAATATATTTGATGTGTCATAATTACCCAATGGGCTAATATGGATTTTTTTTTTGAAAAAAATTAGAATAAATGTTTACTTGTGTTAGCAAGTTACAACAACTAGTTACAATTCAGTCAGCATAAATCTTTACTGAAGTTATTGTTAGTAATAAAGTTGTAGTGGTATATTTTTAAAAATTCTCCCTATTAATATAGGTTTATATAATCATATAGACCTCTGAACTATGACATATAACACATATATCATGCTATAGAAGTGTATTGTATATATAAACATGCCAACAAGGGAATATATTGTTTAAGGTTATAGACATGAAGACAACCTCCATTAGAAAATGCCACATTGGCAGGTTTATATAACATATATAGACCAATGAACCATGATATAAATAATATGATATAATTTATCATGAAATTTATACTGACCTGCTACTATCACTCTGTAAATAACATCTTGTCTCTTGTTTTTTTTCTAGAGAGGAGAGTCCACTCAATGTAGGGAACATTAAGAAATGATGTCTTAGTTTGTGATGAGAGGAGGAAAATGTTTGACAAGAGTTGTGTAGCTCAGAGATGACACATATGGTTGGAAAACTTCAATGGTCACAGAGTCATGTGTGAATATCAATCTTTAACCCTTCATGTCCTAATCTTTACTATTGAAGGTTTAGACTTTAAGAAAACTGAGTGAGCTATGTCCCTACCTAATGTAAAACACAATGATGTTTTAATAATTGTGAAATGATACGTGACCATAAATATGAAAGTGTCACCTAACTTGGACTACTCAACTAATCAGTACATCCTACATAATTAGCTTTAAAGGATTCAATAAATTTGTGTTCTATACTCTTCCAATAAATTATTATATCTAAATAATTACACTCTTATTATATGTAACCATAAACACAAAAATTGTACCTAACATACAAATAAATTTCAAACAAACACTTGTCTTGAAATGTTTGTTACATCTCCATCTTGAGCAGGAGTCAATGTAATTTGGTATTTATATAGGTCAATCATTGAGCTTGTAACATACTAAATGTTAATAACTGCCTGTTCAAGATGGTCATATAGCAATAATTTATACACAAGCATTTGTTTGAGATTTGTTTGCATGGCAGATGCACAGTGTGTATCTTGGTTTTTGACTGATAGTTTTAATTGAACTGATTGAAGATACAAAGGATCACAAAAGAAACAACAAAAAAGCATAGGTATTGCTTTAAAGAAAGACCAAAAAGGTGAGCTTCAAACTCTAATTAATACTCATTAACACCTAACATAATTACATATATAGCAATCAACACATCCACTTATTACACAACTGCCTAATAACAAAAAAACATGTTAACAATTTGCCAATATATGATTGATATAGAACTTTTTTATAAATTATTGATTTATGATCAATGTACTTTAAAATATACAAACATGAAGACACTGATACTAATGTATGTTGAAAGGTTAATGTAAGACTAGTATGATCAAATAATAATAATAACTTTTATAGCAAGCTTAATGCTACATAGCTTACCTATATTTTGGAAAAGAGGCTTGACTATGTTATCATGTTATTTCTCCCATATTGAAGAAGACATGTTCTTCAATAAACAAAGAAAAGATCTATAATAGAAATTGAACAAACAAATTAAAGACATGACAAAGGAATGAGATATCCTTAAGTAATACTGTGGTACATTTACTATATTACATATGATATCAATAGATTTATAATGTAAGATGTTTCTTGGTTCAGTGAGAATAAACTTGATTTTTGGAGTTATAGTCAGAGCAAAGTAAGTCTTATTCTATGAAGTGGTAGATGTACTATGGTCAGTAATTTATATACAAGACTTTTGTGCAAAATTTTGTTGGTATAGCTACTCTTACCATGTTATTATTTTAAGCCATTCTAAAACTGTACATGATGTTCATACAAAATTATCCAACTTTTCATCCTTTGTCATTTAATTTGAGTGTGTTACAATTTCTTCATTTAATTATATTCACTATAAACGTTATTCACATAGAGGGGGGGACTGGGCTGACTTTCAAGACATGGACATTAACACATAATAAAATAAACCAATTTCTTACATTTCCTATTCCTTTGTAATATACAATTAGATCCTTCCACTCCAAAAAGGGGCTTGTCTTAGTAGACTATTTATTGTGTTCATTTTACAGTATGTATTCAATATATATTGCAGATATGTTAATGACAATAAAAAGGAAATATCAGAAAAAGATGTGATGGAATCAAAAGCACACATTGTATTACAATCTATACATGTTCTAGAAATAGAACCAGGTACTATATAACAACAACACTGACTCCACCTACTCTCATTTTAAATCAATATTCTAGACTAATACACAGATTCTTAATCAAAATACTTATATACACAACAAATAAGACTTACTAAATAGTTGATAGAAAAACTCTAACAACGATGAACTCCACAAAAACAAAATTCTCTCAAGCAGTTCAAGTTTAATTTTATAAGTAAGGGGTTAAAATTTGTTACCTATTCGTACCCAAGCGTTAGTGGTACGAAGGTCACTTTCACCTAAAAATTGATACTAGAGTAAACAATTAATGTTCGAACAAACCAATTATTGGACAGTTGTTGCTTTGAACAGTAGAGCAAGAACTGAGGTATCACTTTCGGGCACATTAGGAAGATACACTACCAAGAGAACTAGCATTTCTAACTTACTGCTGTAAACTATGACCTGATTAATTAATACACCAAGTGCTTGAAAAGTTTTAAAGAAGCTGCTGTGAATAGCGACAAGCTTTTGAAAAAAAATTTGGAGGCAGGAGTAAACTATTGATATTCGGACACCACATATATTCGAACGTCTTCCCTCTTTAGTAGTAAAGAGAAAACATTGAAACTTGTACATATAAATGTATTTAGGTCATAGATTGGTAAAACACTAGATGTGGAGAGCCGCCTTCTTGGACGTTCACATGCTAAGTGAAAAACGTCGAGATAGGCTTGACTCAGTCGTGTTTTTGGAGTTTCTATTTCTACTTGCACTACCATCAATAATTTCACAACTGTTTTGTCATCGTGGAGAGTCTGAATTGGATCTTTTGCTACGACCACTGCAGACTAGAACTGCATCACAATATGTTATGGTAAGTCAATCTGTTTCTTTCTAAGTTACAAATTAAAATGATCTCTATGTCAGACAGTGTGATGATCATGATTTGTTCACCACTGTTGTCTGTGTCAATTCAATAATGAATTCTTTTAGTTTGTAACTGTTAATACTAAATCCTTAAACTGAATGTAGAGTGAATTAATTGTAATGAAGCAGTATTGGGTGGTATATCTGTATGTTTGTAATGATATAATGAACAAACATATGCTTGTTTTGAAAAAGAGCCAAAAATGCTATTTAATTGTTATCTGAAGATACTGTGTTATTTCAAATCATAATGTAAAGTGGACCAGATTTCATAATGGAATAAATGAAATGACAACTTGTTAAACACACTAATTGAAAATTATTTGTGTGTATAACCAATTTATATGTTGCTATTTATTAATAAAATATTTTTCTAATGCAGTTGTCATCTCAACATTTCCTGATAGCTAACAAAACCTTTCAATCATGCAGTAGCCATAGGCCTTTCCTATCAAGCACATCTGAGCTCCCCCTTGTTAGTCTTGAATGGCAACCATTGTCAAGTCTCCAATGGTCAGTTTGTCTGTTATCTTCTATATTATTCATTGGTATAATAAAATAGCCTGTAGTATTGAGTCTCTTGACATGTTCAGCCAACTGTAATTCAGTCAGTTGGACATGTTGTATTAGTCTCAAAAGTCTGTAACCACTGTTAATTCTCCAATCGTACAGTTTGTCGTCTGTTAAAAGGCTTCTATATGGTATTTTTGTCGTTATCTTCTATATTATTCATATAATAAAAATAGCCTCTAGTATTCAGTCTTTGACATGTTTAGCTTCTAGTGCTCAGTCTTGGACATGTTTTTAGTCTTAAAAGGTAACCATTGTCAAATATCCAATTGTCAGTTTGTCTGTTATTGTCTATACTATTCATTGGTATAATAAAATAGCCTGTAGTACTCAGTCTCTGACATGTTCTGCTCTAGTACTCAGTTTCTGTCATGTTCGGCTCTAGTACTCAGTTTCTGTCATGTTCCACTCTAGTACTCAGTATCTGATATGTTCCGCCTCAGCCTCTAGTACTCAGTCTCAGACATACTGTTAGTCTTAAAAAGCAACCACTGTTCAATTGTCTTTATCTGGTCAGTTTATCATTTGTGTATCTTCTGTATTAGTTTCTGACATTTGTCATTTTATAGCTTGTGATGATGCTCAATATGAGATATTCTTGGAGGTTTAACAGAAACTACTCAACCTAATTTTTCATGACTGGTATCATTTTATGCCAGCTTTTGTAACAGATGATGCATGTATGGGAAACCTAATATATGGCATATCATCCACAAGGAAAAGACATTATAGCTTCAGCAGGTTATGATGGCAAGATATTTATTTGGAACATTGAATCAAAGACAATAGAAATTACTTTAGAACTATTGGCTGAACTTGTAAGTTAATACTAAACTTACCTTTATAATGTAATGTTATTACAGTTACTTGCTATGTCTTGGAGTTGTGATGGAACTAGTTTATGTACATTAGGACGAGATCATATGATTCGTTGATGTAAACCAAGAGAGTCAACTGTACCTATATCCACTGTGAGTTTATCAATAGCTTTAGTCTGTGCTTAATTTTATGGACAGGGTACTGGTCCAAGTGGAAGTCGAGGAGCTTGTTTACTGTGGTTAGATGATGACCATATTATTATGTCTGGATTTGACAAGTTAGTCAATATGCAATTTATATACACTCTTATTCCAATTAATAGAGGAAGTCAACGTCTGTTGTGTCTATATAAGCTATCTGATTTAACATGTCCACTTAGTGTCTTAGAATTGAACACATCTCCTGCTATTTTAGTTCCATATTATGATCCAGATATACAAGTAATATATCTTACTGGAAAGGTAGTATTTTATTTTATTACAGTCTGACTTAAGTTCTTATAATATAGGGAGACTCTGTTATATTGACAGTTGAGTATTGTCCAACTGAGGATCCTTATCTTTTTCTCAGTGCTCCATTTACTTGTAGTAGTCCACATCAAGCCATAGCTTTTCTTCCTAAAATTTTTATGTGATGTTAGAAAAGTTGAAGTAGGAAGAGGAGTTCAATTATGTTCTTCCTCTGTTGAGCCTTTTGGTTTTAAAATTCCTCTTGTCAAAGTATGTTTGTGTTATTATTATTATGTAAGATATATCTTTATTATAGACAGATTACTTTCAAGATGATTTATACTGTGATCTAGTGATTAGTTGGGAGTCTGCATTAACTGCACAAGTAGTTGACATAGACCACATATTATACAGTCATGGAGGCTTCTCTCTGTTCCTCATGGTCCAGGGAAGTAATAGTAGGTGTAGTCTTTCAAAAACTATTTAATCTTGATAATACAATTGAACTGTAACTGTATTATGTACGATTTTAATAATGTATCTAAATTTTTTTTCTTCTTCTGGAGAATTTTGGTGGTCTCTCTTTCCTGCTCCCTCCATGTCCTTTAACGTAAGCTCCCTCTCTCTTTTTTTCTTTCTTCCTGTCTCTGTACTTTTTATTTGATTGTTTCTATAAGTTCATTAATCATAATAACAACACTTCATAATGTGCTTACTTTAAAAAAAGCATGATAGTGCTTCATAAAACAACGACTTACCATTGGTGATATTTTTTTTGTTATTGCTTCCTGCTTATATATGACATAGTTTGATTGATACTTTCATTTGACTTACTTTTATTTTAGGCCAACAAAACCTACAAAACTGTGGTGTAGTTTTTACATAAAATGATAACGACATAAGTTAACTTTTGTTAATGTACTCACACTGTTATCAGGTGCTGTTTCTTGGAAACCCCCTGCCTATGCAGTGTGGTTGACCACACTGGAAGTACTATGATATAGAGTAGATTAATCCACAGTATTGACAGTTACTTCCTCACTGCTACTGCCTCGATAAGCCTTGTCATTGTCTTCTTCCTCTTTTTCTTGTACAGGCTTTAATGTTACTTATGTTAAGCATTTCAATACATATATTCTTACTTCTTCAATGTCAGTCTATATTATATAAAGGTTTAATGTAATAAGATGGATCATTATAAAAATTGCTGTCTTACCTTCTCTGCTACTTTCAGGTATTGTAGTCTGTTGTAAAGATTAACAGTGTTAAAGGTAACTGCTTTCTTTCCAAGGACTATTAACTCACTTTCTCTGCATTATATTTAAAAAATTGTGAAAGGGAATTTCTGTTATGAATACTATTGTCATCTCCTTTTATTAATAATCTCACATGATCACTGACAGGAAGTCTTAGTACTACCACATCAAGACAAAAAGGTAAAACAAACTTTCAACTGTACTAGATGTTTGTTAAATGTTAAGTTAATTAATGAAATAATATTATTTCTTCAGCTGGAGGTATGAAATTAAGTGAGTCCCATTTGCTTGAACATGTACTGGTCCCTCTGTGAACTATTGACTATTGTTTAAATTTACTATTTCAAATTTAATTCCTACCATTTTGCTACTGTTTTAATTAATTTTTCAATTTTGAGACCATTTTCCTATTAATTGTTTCAATTTGCTATTACCATTTACATTCTATTTTAAATTATGTAAAATAAAATAATGAAATCAGAAGTAAATAGACATGGGAAGTTGGGAACAACACCATAGTAGGTCTTTATTTGAATGTTCATTTCCAAAACATAAATAGACAATACATCAATATTTTATCAAATCATCCATTGTACCTTTATGAACCCTTATTAGCTGCCACAATAGTACTTTTGAGTTTAAAAGAGATTACAATGCTGTATGTACATAAATTTGATTGCTTATTATGCAGAATAGATTCAGTAATATTTATTCATTCCTCCTACAATAGAGTTCACTATCATTATTAAAGTCAATGCTAGACACAATCAGTATCAGAAAAAATCAGTCCATTAGTATATGTCTTGAAAACATTGCTGAATAATAACAATAAAATAATAATAATAAAACAACAACACTTACATCAATTGATAAGTAAACAAAGTAACAATGATACACTTACATCATTGCTGACTAAGCGAACATTGTTGATTCAACATATAGAGAGGAGGTCAGATTTATGGATGCTGTTTATACTTCGCTAGTCTGCTGCAGTGGAACTCTTTACAAATGATGGAGATCAGTACACATAAATCTATGCCAATGGCTACAAGTTTAACCATTTGTCACAACACTCAGAATAGATTACTTGTGTTTTCAGTCTGTTCTAGTGGACTTGCTTGAGAACTTTCTAAGAGACTCTGTCTAGATTTGCCTGCGTATCTAGCATGGATTGTTCATGCAATTGACACACACAATAGATTGGGTTCAAAAATAGGTATTGCATTATGTGCAAAATGCTAATCTATTATGCAAAATGCATTTTGAATTTTGTATTAATAGTAATAATGCAATTGGGTTTAGACGTATGGGAGGAAATTAAAATGTAGGTGGAGCCATTTAGGCCTTATTAACAATACATTGGAATCTAATTATAAAATAATTATCTCAGTGTTCTATTAGAAATGACAAATATTACAACAAATAAAAGTATATATACATGAACAGAACAATTATGGACTATGTATGTATGCCAACAGTTTGGAGTCTGTTTCTACTTCTGTAAGAGGCAATGACATGAACTAGATGATATCGTCTCATCAACTATGCACAGTATATTTATCTACAGGAACATGAAGTATAGTTTAGTTTTACTTGAAAACTAATTTTAAGCTGTGTGTCCAGTTTATATGCTTCTGTATTGTTAATAATTTTAAAAAAACTGTTTTATAAAGCAAATTTTAAAAGGTTTATATCTTCATATAATATATATATATATATATATATATATAGATATATATATATATATCTAAGTAAAATATTATAAAGAATAAAAATATAATAACCCAGAATAGCAACATATATAGCTCATAAGATCAAAATAAAAAAAAAACTTAAAGCTTGAAGTGCAATTCTAAAATAAAGCAGCAATAAAATATGTACAGATACACTAAAGATGTTGTATATTATATAAGTCAAAGGTAACAAACGTTGATATAATAACTAATATAGTTTTAAACATTTCACAGGCATATAGTTAATATAAGCAATGTAATAAACAGCATATAGTTAATGTAAGCAATGTAATAAACAGCATATAGTTAATGTAAGCAATGTAATAAACAGCATATAGTTAATGTAAGCAATGTAATAAACAGCATATAGTTAATGTAAGCAATGTAATAAACAGCATATAGTTAATGTAAGCAATGTAATAAACAGCATATAGTTAATGTAAACAATGTAATAAACAGCATATAGTTAATGTAAGCAATGTAATAAACAGCATATAGTTAATATAAGCAATGTAATAAACAGCATATAGTTAATGTAAGCAATGTAATAAACAGCATATAGTTAGTGTAAGCAATGTAAGCAATGTATAGTTAATGTAAGCAATGTAATAAAAAAGCATATAGTAAATGAAGTAATGTATAAACAGCATATAGTTAATATAAACATGTAATAAACAGCATATAGTTAATGTAAGTAATGTTATAAAACAGCATATAGTTAATGTAAGCAATGTAATAAACAGCATATAGTTAATGTACGCAATGTAATACAAACGCATATATTTAATGGTAAGCAATGTAATAAACAGCAATATAGTTAATGTAAGCAATGTAATAAACACCAGATACAGCAAACTTTCATGTACATCATATACAAACATATATAGATTATATACTATCATTGTTGTGAGCAACAGAACAAAATTTCATGTTTTCTGGTACTTCAATGATTGCCCTTTATAGTAAAAGAGAATAAATATTATGTGATGGTCTATTGTAAAATAAGTTAATTAAATACCTTGATAGTCAGAATCATACTCATACAATAAAAAATGAGAGGTGTCACAAAAAATGTTTACTAGTTTAAATAAAGCCAAAAGGTTTGATTGATGTCATTGTATATATGTATAATAGGTAGTTTATATGCACTGTATAGACCTGCCAACAAGGGGATTTAAAACCAGCTATTGCCTGAGAGGGAATCTCTTACAAAATTCTGAGTTGAGTGGTTTACATAACACATATAGATCGATGAACCATGATATATATCTGATGTAACTTATCATAAGATTTGTACTAACCCACCACTATTGCAATATAATGTAGCATTTGGTTGCTTAGCAATAGTCTAACTCTCATGCAGGTGGAAGGTTTGTAACACTTACAATACTGTCAACAATGACCAAACTGATAAAGCTTGTCATCAAGTCTGTATAAATCTGCCACTTTGCTGTTTACGAAGAAGATACCAGCTATTTAATACATTTAAACACTAATCTGCTATGAGGTCTATATGCATTATATAGAACCAACACTTTTATTTAAAATATATAGGTTATGAATCTCATCATGATATTATATATCTTCATGTGATATCTTTTAACAAATTACCTCATTGACATGTTTATATAACTCTTATGATTATTTTTGTAAGGTACACTGTGTTTAATTTTTCTTTAGAATATAATGCAGAGCTTACCCTTGCCATCTGATTTTTTGAAAGAAGAATCATAATCTTTATCTGAACGAAAACATAATTAAAAACTGACCTTATAATAGTTTTAATAATGCTACTTTAAAGTAAAATTGGGACTTGACAATTAGAGAACTAGCAGTATGTATACAATGCTAGAAGGTTGAATAGTAGGCTTCGATTAGTCATACCCATTGTCAGAGACACTAGCAGTTGGTTACCTCAGCAGTTAATATGGTGTAGCTTAATTTAATTCATTAATCAGTTTAAACATGGCAAGTATCAGTGAGATCTTGTTATATGGTAGCTGAATAAGCTTGAAACAGAAAAGCATTGCATTAACTAAGTCAATATAATAAGCTCATTAATAAAGTTGCAAGAAAATGGGACATACTAAAAATCATTCAAAGGGATATAATACAGTTAGTAAGCTACTTTAAGAAAGTAGTTATACCTAATACATCTTCTACTGGCAGTATTAAGATATAAAGAATACATAGTGTCATTTGATGTTCCTATATTACACGGAAAAATGAAAATATTAATAGTACCATTAATTAATAAATTACTTAATGAAGGAGTACTTGGGCTAGCAGTAGTTACTCC
>NW_024532961.1:0-68364 GCF_016097555.1 Gigantopelta aegis | reverse complement strand
TCAACAAACAGGTATTTTCGCAAAAATAAATGGGCAAACCTTGATTGTATATGAACACAACATACTCCATCTTGTTATCAATAAAAATCAAGGTATGATACCTTTCGTGCATAACTTCAAAGTGAGCTCCTTCTCCAAGTTTTGAGTTGTACACCTACAATTTGCAGCTAGACCATAAGAATAGTTGTTTGTACCAATCAAGTGTTTGCAAAGATCTGACATGTCAAGAGCATGTTTTACAAATGAAAGATCAGTGTATGATTTATCAATGTTGATTTTCTAGATGACATGGTTTGATTGATGAAGTACATTTAGGAAGCATGGATTAGTGGAAGGGACATTCCTCTATGTGAACTAAAGTTATATGTCAGAACAACTAGACATTCCAGGGGCAGGTGTATACATAAACTAAATTATCCACGAAGCAAATTAATGAAACTGATGCCACAATTTTATTATAACTTTTAGAACATTAATATGACAAACTTTTTATCTGACTTTTCCCTACAATCAGCACACAATTTCCTAAATAATTTTTTTTAAGGCAGTACAGCTGTCTAGAGCATTTTATAACTATCAACTATTTTAGTAGGACTGCTTACTGCATAACTATTAACCAGCAAACCAAAAAACCACTACACAATATTCCAGGTGATGAGTAAGAGGTATTATGACCACTTACACTTCTTTAGATAAAGGAAACTGTTTTTTCTATCTGAAGCAAGATAAGACATGGTTGATTTGGTGACAAGATCATATGTGAGTATTTATGATACAGTTGATCCGGGGATGGACAAAAAAAAATAATTGTAACTGAACTCGATGGGGGGTCAAAGACATAATTCAACTAGTCTTGTCCCTGGACTGCAAAATGTCTCAATCCTGGGCAAAAGAACAAGGGGGAACAGTCTGGTGCATATGTTCCAAATTCTTCGTCCTAGTGTCATCAGTGGGACGCAGGGTGATCATACAGACTTGTGGAAAAACACGATTGCTAATGTTGTGAACTTTTTCTCTTACATTTTTTTCTGAGGAAAGATATTTCATGTATTAGTAAAAAAAGGATAGACAGTTAGTACCCATAGTTTGATTCAGTTTATATTATCATTTAAAAAAACACAAACACAGATTTTAATAATTGTAACAACTGCTTTGTCAAGAATGGGGGCAGTTTTTAATCTTGGAATTATGCATAATTACTGACTTCGTTTCTCACGAATTTTTGTTTGTGTCAGGTGACCATTTATTACTTGTCATGTCACCATATATAAGATTGAAAATGGGAGTTAAACATTGATGATGAATAAACATGTTTTGTGCTCATATTCAATTTGATTTAATGTTTTGTTGTGTTGATTGTATAGTACTAATTATCATACCTTTTTGATCATATATTTGTGGTTTTAGACCTGTTAAAACGCAAGTTTTTTTGGGTTTAGCCCATGTGCTTTGTGTTCTAGAACATTTGCTATACTGTTTTTTGCTATATAAATTGTCATGAGTTTTTTGAGTATGTGTCTTGTTTCTGTGTTTTTGTTTTAAAAAAGAAAGTTTTGTTATATCCGAGAATAGCTAAGTCCTCTACATTTAATGGTCCACCCAAACCAGATCTACTTATCCTGTCTCCGCTGTTCTTGGTACTATTTTTCACTGTTTATACTTGACATGTTTACTATCAACTATGTCTCAAGAAGCCCAGTTTTTGGCAGGAACGCACTCTCTCCTCGTGTCGTCGTAGGAAGCGGGGGACTCTCAAAGGCTCTGTCACCTCGCATCCGTATCGTTTGAAAACAGACTTAACCGACAGCAGGCCACTGAGAACTTCGCCCTCCGAGGTCATCAGTCATGCAAAGCTTTTACTCACAAGCTGAAACCCTTTGATGCTGACTTTGAGAAAATGTCATTCTGCCTTGATTGATTAAATTTGAAGACGAAAAAGAATACTGGAACAAGAGCAGAAGGCGCTAGACGAACATGATGATGAAGTGGCGCTCTAACCGTTGCTCTTCAGCAGTTGGTCGCGGCTCACTCTCCATCCATGGAAGAGAGTGGACTCGTAAGACCATTTCTCGTCGACTCATTTGTTGTTCGTACTGGCGTATCTACCATCACGGGCTCACTAGCTACCGCATCCAATGATATCTGCCTTCTGTAGCTGAATGAGATGAAATCAAAGGCCATAGAATAGAGCTATCTGAAATCCGGAAGGGGGATTGACAAGATTAGACCTAGAAACCACTGATGAACTGAAAGTCAATATGATTGAAGTTGAGAAAGCGTTGTTCGATTGCTCCCTTCGAGGTGCTTTGCAGGTCTATTGCAACCCAACCAACCCAAAGAAGCAGTAAGCGACGTCATCAGTACTGAAACTAGTACCCAGTAAGGGAGTCAAGCTGCCCAAGATAGATGGTCCCTACATTTGATGGGAACATCCTCATTGGAGGACATTTTGGAGAACAGTTCTCTGTAGCAGTTCATAACCATGACAACATCTCTGACTCTGAGAAGCTAGTTTATCTGCGACACTCCTTAAAGGACAGTAAAAGCTTTGAAGGCCATTGAAGGTTTATTCTCGTTCCGGGGAGCACTACGTAAAGGCTGTTGAGTTGCTATAAGCTTGATTCAATCGACCCCCATTTAATCCATCAAACCCACGTTAGCCGAAATACTGAATGCTCCTAATTTGAAGGTAGGGAGAGGAAGGGAGCTACGACATCTACATGACACAAATACAGCAACATCTCAGGGCACTAAAGGCGATGGGGACTACGAGCCATCCGGTCCGTTCATAAAACATCTGTACTCGAACTAAAAAACAAAAACGATTTGCTGCCACAATGTTCGAATGGCAAAAAACATAGGCCCATCATCCACGGAAGTACCTCATTACCAGGATCTCCTCGAGTTCATCGATCTTTGCGAGCGCAAGCCTCTGAGAGTCAAAAAATGTTAGCAAGCCAAAGGATCAAGCCGAATTGGATCAAGTCTCCCCAAGAAGAGTACTGTGGCCAAATCGAAAAAAAACCTCAAGGTAACCTCATCAATTCATCAAGGTACTTCTGGTCAAACAGGTAACAATTGTAAGCATGTAATGATGGTTTAAGGCATCCCTTGCATGCATGTAGGCAATTTAAGGCATTCTCCTATGAGAATAAATTGACTTATTGAAAAAAATAGCAAATTGTGTTTCAATTTGCCTTAGGCCTGGTCCACTTTGTCAAGATGTGTTAAATCTAATCAACATTGTAAAGCCTGTCAAAGGCCCCACCATACATTATTGCATGTGGAGCTTTTTACTGAAAGTGTACCCAACCAAAGTGATCAGATCAACCCCAATCGAACATTTCAATCCCATGCAGCAACTGAACTAAGTAACAGTACATTGCTGATGACGTGTCGCGTCCTTATACATGGTCCCAGTGAACTTATCTGTCGAGGCTCAGCTGTGTTAGACTCCGCCCTCCTCCACCTCATTTTGTATCAGAGTGAATAGCCCAAAATCTTTTGTTTGCCTAGAAAGCCATAGATCCTCCCATATATCTGGTATGGTGGGGATTAAAACCTGCAAATGCCTGCATACGAGCTGTAACTCAGTTTTTTCGCCGTGTCCCCACTATTTTATAAGGCCTGACAAGAGGTTCAAGGTCAGTGCTATCATAATGCCACGTGTCACATGTGATCTGCCTGGCATTAACGCCCGGACGAAAAGGTTCGTCATGGGACCACTTTCAAGGCCCATCACTTCACGTGATGACGATGGCAGATTCATTGTACCACTTCCCAGGATAACCAACCCTCCTCTCCTGGGAGAATCTAGATCTTCAGCAAGTCAGGAGATACTTATCACTAGAACGTCTCATTGGCTCTAAGGGAAAATCCGAAGAATTCCATGATGTCATGGAAGAATACTTGAAAAAAAAAAAACTTGGTCATGCCGAATTTATTCCTGTTTGCCGACTTACAGAAAAACCTGATTATGAATCATTCTACCTGCCTATGCATGTTGTGTTTGAAAGGAGTCAAGCCAACAAAAGCAAAGGTGAGTGTTTGCTTGTGTTTTTGACGCATCTGCCCAAATCCTCATCGGGATTCTCTCTTAATGTTTACCTTGAATTAGTGGGCCTACTGTTGCACATCATCCCTGTTGATGTTTTATTGAGATTTCGGACACCCATCATTACGCGCCTCACCACTTGATGTGAAGCAAAATGTATCGTGCAATCAAGCTAACCTCGGAGTGAATTTAGAGTATCATTCTTTCATTTGGCGAAGGAGGAAAACACAACCGAATCTCTGATGGGGGGGGGAACTATCGAATGACCTCGTTAAAAAGTTCGGTGTGGGTCTGCTTCATCCTTTGGCAGTGAACATGGAGTAAAGCAGAAAACTGCCATGGATTTCACCCCCCTCAATAACCCTTAAGAGCCCAGAAAAAATATCTATGAAGCCTTCTATGTGGATGATGGCTTAAAAACACTGGTGCTGACTTCTAATCAAAGAAGCAATTTCATCTTTCAAAAAAAACTAATACAAAGAAGTAAATTTCACAAGGGTTTGGAATTGTACTCAGAGAAAAAAATGGAATAGGGCAATGAACCTGAAGGTCCTAAATCATCTACCAGCTGAATTTGGATGAAAAGAAATAGAATCCGGTCAAAAAAAAAAAAAAAAAAAAACCAATCGTTGAAAAAGACCACTACAACCTAAAACAAAAAAAAACACTTTCGGAAATAGAATGGAACTCAGTCACTGGACAAAACTTTCGTATCATAGTAGCAGAACTAGACCATCGCAACGTCATAACAAAGAAAGAACTGTTGATCTCAGACGTCTCTAAAACCTTGACATCCTTGGGTTTTCTCCCCAAAAACAATCATCAAAAAGTAAAAAGATCGTCTTCCAAAAAGCTTTTTGGGATTAAAAAAAAGATTGATTGGCTGATCCAGTACCAATGGAAATTTACTTACCCTGGTCTCAATGGAGATCCGAACTACCTATCCTATCCACTAAAAATGATACCCAGGTGTTATTTCCCTCTGATGTCTGCGTTGTAAACAACAACAACACGTTACATGGGTTCAGTGATTGCTTCTGAAGATGCTACTCAGCCGTTGTGTATTTCAGGCTTACGGATACTTCAGGAAATATCCATGTATCTTTGGTCACTTCAAAAAAAAAAAGGTTGCTCCCATTAAAGCGATTGACAATTCCCAGATTGGAACTGTGTGGAGCATATCTACTATCTGGTGTATTATCAAATTCACGTAAAAGGGGGTATTCAACATACCAATGTGTAACACCCTTTGCCTGGTGTGTGACAGTACAATTGTATCGATTGGTTAAAGTAACCCAAGAAGGTTTAAAACTTGGTCGGAAATCGAATTTTTCATATCATCAACCATATACCCTCCTGATCGATGGAATCACGTCAATGGAGAAGACAATCCACCGATTGTGCATCATGAGGTTGTTTCCCTCCGAACTTATTAGCCATGAGATCTGGTGGGCTGATCCACATTGGCTACAGAGGAGACATATCAGAATGGCCCAAACTTTCAGTTGTTCCTGCTATTGTCTCTGAAGAAATGAGGGATATTACCCTCCAGCGAGCAATGTACATTTCTTGAAACCAATCATTCCACTGAGTCATTATAGTGTTTTCACCACCTAAAGAGAGTCACGACCGGGATCCTTAGATTTGTTAATAACTGTCGATGCTCAGGGCGTGACACTCACCAAAATGACGAATCACTTATACTGTCAGTCAAGGAATTGGACTTAGCTGAGAAATACTGGATGAAGCTGGTACAACGACACACTTCGCCAAAGAAATCAGCTTGTGAATAAGAATAATACTCTACCCAAAGGGAGCTGTTTTGATAACTTTACACCCATTTTATTGACAGCAAAGGGATCTTGCGCCTTAGTGGCAGGATTGGTGATTCTAAACCGTCCATATGAGCAAGTCCATCCCACAATTATACTCCATTGTAGTCACCAAATCACAAAGATGATCATAAAGGCAGAACATCTGCGTTTGTTACATGCTGGACCAACCATGTTAATGTCATCAATTTGTGTCAGATTCCCATTATTGGTGGCAAGTGAGTCCATCCGTGAACATAACCGAGCGTGTGTGACCTGCCGTAGGTACTCCACTAGACATCAGCCTCAACTTATGGGTCAGCTTCCAATTGAACGAGTAACACCAGGACCAATATTCGAAAGGGTTGGAGTTGATTATGCCGGTCCAATTTACGTGAAGTACAGATACATACGTAAACCCACCCATTGTCAAAGCATATATCTGTGTGTTTGTTTCATTGATGGTGAAGGCATTCACCTCGAATTAGTGTCAGATTTTAACCACCGAAGCATTTTATTGCTTGCTTAAGGTGATTCATAGCTCGTCGTGGCAAACCATCAACAATATGGAGTGATCATGGTACCATTTTTGTCGGTGCCAAAGAGGAAATAAGGAGTTTGTAAAATTCCTCAACGAACAGAAGAATATTAAAAGGGTGTCTGAATTAAGTTCTTCCCAAAAAATCAATTGGAACTTCATTCCTGAGCATGCCCCACACTTTGGCGGGTTGTGGGAAGCAGCCGTGAAGAGTCTCAAGACTCATCTGAAGAAGGTCACTTTTAATGTGAAGCTAACATTTGAGGAAGCATGTACCCTCTGACTCAGATTGAGAGCATTGTCTCAATAGCCGACCTTTAGTAGCACTGTCATCCAATGATGATTGTGTGGAGGCATTGACTCCAGGACATTTCCTTATTGGTCGCCCTTTAGAAGCATTGCCAGAAGATTCTAATTCATTTCAGTCTGTATCTGTCCTATGTAGATGGCATTTTAGTTCAAGCAATGCTTAGACACTTTTTTGGAAACGATGGTCAAGTGAATACATCTCTAGTATAAGGAAATATGTGAAGTGGCATCATCAATCGAAATATTGCAGTCGGTGACATTGTAATTCTAAAAGATTATAATCTGATACCAACAAAATGGCCGCTTGCAAGGGTGATCGACGTACACCCAGGAAGTGATCAAATTGTTCGTGTGATAACGGTAAAGATGTCCCAAGGCATTTACAAGAGACCCATCACAAAGGCGCATTGTTGTTACCTCATGACTGACTAACCATTTTCATAATCTCATCAATTTCGGTGAAACACCTATTAAATTGGTCTTGGCCAGCGGTATGTTTGTGCTCAATCTTCAATTTGATTTAATGTTTGTTGGTGTTGATTGTATATTACTAAATTATCACCTTTTTGATCATTATATGTGGTTTAGACTTGTTAAAACTAGTTTTTTGGGTGTTTAGCCCATGTGCTTTGTGTTCTAGAACATTCTATACTGTTTTGTATATAAGTTGTCATGAGTTTTTGCGTATGTATTGTTTCTCGTGTTTTGTTAAAAAAGAAAGTTTTGTTATAATCCGAGAATAGCTAAGTCTCTACAAAACAATTTAAAACAAATGTACCAAACATCCTATTCACCTGGGGAGGGAGAGGGGGGACTGGCACTCTGGGGATGGATGAGACTATAGTTCAACATGAAGAAACTGCTGACCCACTTTTAATGTGGAAAGTTTGGACAAGTAGGAATGGATTCGTACAAGTTTGCATCTCGTATTACACCTACAATGCAACTGAAATTCCTGCTACTCATAAAATTTGATAATTGTGAAAAGTTAAAATACTCTCCAAGCTATTTTACTGCTCAAAATAGTGTATACCCTTTTATCCATTGCAGCAATTGGCAATGGAGCACACCTTTTCCAAAAGACAAGAGACTCAAAATATTATGTACTTGTACATGGAAATCTATTTCAATCTTTAATACAGAACTTTGTTAGATATATTTCACTATTAAAATTCATTAAATTGGTCTGTAGGCAAAATGGCACTTGTTTTAATTTAGTAGGCAAAATGGCAGCAGGCAAAGTGAGACATTCCCAAAGGTACAATGGCTACTCAAGTGAAACTGGGCTTTACCTTTAGATGAAGTTACCAGCGGCATTTGAAAGTATTTTGCATTCCAACTAATAAATTACAAGTTTAGAGAACCAGATAAGAAGTGGATGAGTGTTTCAATGTAAACAGTGCAATATAGTTTTGAAATATGTTGAAAATACTACTAACCTAAACTAAAATTTCCAGCACAATCATAGATCAAAGTCTCAAGTTCTATTGATATCTATATTCTTTATGTTGATACAACTGACAATGGCATAACAATGTTCTCATAACAGCGGTGTTAGGATGGTCATGGACGCCTGGTTTCAGCCACGACGTGCAGCTGGCTGTGGAACAACCCTACATGATGCATCAAGAGCTCTTGCATGTTTTGACATTTGGTTTCCATTTCAACCACTCTTCAAAGTCAACCCACCTGTTAAAATAGAAACAGGAAGATCTATACATAGCTGGAACGCCTCATTCAGGATATAGCTATAAGGTGGAATTTGGCATTCTATATGGTACGATGAGTATTGGAGCAACAGCAGCCACTTTGTGCAAAATTTATGAAACAGGAAAAGAGGATCTCATGCCAATTGATGTTGAATTTTCTGCAATGGGGAAGTGTCTGGAGGTCATGACCCATTGGTCATAATCAGAGCTACTAGAGTTAAGAAGTGTGTGACTATTTCTACTGTCAGGCCACTGTTTCACGAACTTCTAAAGGTGCATATGGTCTATAATCCACTGAGACAAGATGAAAAAGGCTGTCAAACATGCAATCTGTCTGATATACAACATCACTATATGGAGATACACTCTTAACTCTCAACAAAGGATCCCTTCCTGGATCCAAAATAAAAATCATGGCATTTCTAAAGTAAGAAAAGATTAACCATTGATAGAATTGACAGAGGTTGAGGTAACTACCATTGCAGAGTCCATGAAGACAGTTCAGAAAGCAGCCAAACCACAGCTATCTTAAATAGCCTGATACAAAGCAGACTAACAAGGGGGGGGAGGCACAGATTATTGTAACTAATTTGGGAGATATTGTCGAGTCTACAGAATAGGAGCAGCAAACCATCACTCTTTTTTGAAAAAAGCAATAGTAGAAATGGCATGTTATACTGGGAAGCTATTCACTCTAAAACATCCTCTTTGCTGGTAGAAGACAATATCTTTTGTGATCCTATCCTCTCCCGTATAATGACAAAGTATCTTGAAATTTCCTGTTACTTAGGTTCCATAGCTCTGAGATTGCTTTTAGTTCAGCTGACAAAATAGTTTCTGTGAAATATATCTTGTCTCTAACAACAATTAGTAAACATCTTTGTGCTATTAGCATGGAAAATCTTTAGTAAAAAATTGATAATGGTTATATTAGTTACACATGTATTTTATATTTGCATTAATTCAGTTTCCATTTAACTATTCTCATTAATTATTGAATGTATAGCTGTTTCGTTACAATTTTCATTTTTTATTTATGATTATACATTTCCTGACAAGTATTTTTCTAATGCATATTATTGTGAGTCTATTGTATAGTCACTATCAATGTGATAACGATAGCATTACTATCATTTAGTACTAGGATATATTATACTGATGTCAGACAGTACTTCATGCATTTACTAATACGCAGTAGATGACTATCAACTGATGATAGTCATGATTAGTACAGGGAATTCAAGTTACTGTACATGTCAGTTCTGGTTGATCAATCTTATAGCCTGTACTAACTACCTAAGCATCTTTGCCTTAGCAGTGGTCACACATTATCACAGGCTACAGTCAGTGTGTAATTTCTTGCTTCGAGGTTTCATCTTTTTAATTTTACTGCCTAGCATTTTTATATCTGTTTCAGATCTTGTGTTAATTATATACAATTATATGTCCCCTTTTGCAATTTATAATATTTGTCTATGTATGCTTCATGAGCAACAAATGAAATTCAACTAACTACTGATGCATATGAATCTTATTAATCCTAAAAACAAGCGCTATGACAATGGGTGTGACTAACAATGCTTGAAGCTTCTTACTAGCTTGCTTCTCTGTCTATATTTCTAGCATTCTATAGTTGTAGTCTTTCACGGACACTGCTACCAATTACACCATCTTTGTAGCTGTGGTCAGTGTTTTACCGTGTCTCAAAAGCAATAATTTTGTAGGAAAACTATAAATTGCTTTAGTTTACTTTTAAATAGAATATACGGAATGATGGATATACCGGGTTGTAAAGTATCTACGCTTATGCTTGAAGCATAGTAAGTGTTGCTTGAGCAGTGTCGTCGTAGAACTCGTGCGATAACCTGTATGTATTATTATTAGGAGTCGCTTAGGCTCGCCCCCAAATAGAGTATATTAAGGAATGACGTATGTACATCATCGTCCATTAACAACAAGTTGTTGGCTCGCTCCACAATTAGTCTATTTATAGTTTAGTTATACCTAACTAAAATTACACTAGTGCGTTAAAGAACATAACCTTTTTGTTGGTCCTTTTATTGAGCTGCTAGTCTTACAGTCATTGAACTTACGGAAAAACTAATTAGTGACGTTATACAACGCAAAACTATGCACGTGATAATTATTAATTTTGCCCAAAATTAACTGATGAAGTCATTTTGTGTGCGGTGTACACATCCGCTTATACTGCATGTGTTTCCTTAGAAGACAAACAAACACTTCTCAAGGCACTTACTTGACTCCAGTTGTATAGGTAAGGGTATTTTTGTTAGCAATTGTCTTCAAAGTAACTAATGTTCACACTGGCATATATCAAAACACAATATGTGACAATTCTCTAATTACACAATACTATAGTGGTGTAATGTGATGTTGGTATCATAGACTTAATTGTAATTCATAACTAACTATTCCTTGGTTGCAAAAATGATATTTATAATATTGTCAGGTTTATGTGCCAGCTTTAATACAATAGATGTCCCTATAGAGTATATGTCACACTAAATCCAGTTGACCTCAATATTCACATTATTGCTATCATTCTCCTTTAAAGCAAGTACCATAAAACAAAGGCAATTTTGTTTTACACAGACTACTTTCCTGTCTTGATGTCTTAGATATAGTGTTGGTGTTTGTCTTTTCTCTTTTGCTGAAAAAGATTTTCTTTGTGTTTTACAGTTTTGAATTTGGTAGAATTTTTCTTTTAACTAGGAGGACTTTGCTGTCTTTTGCTTCAAGCATTGTGAACAGCTACCGGCATATGTTTACTGACTGTCTCTATGGCATTTAGTGTACTAGAATCTTTTAATTGTCATTTCTAAAGTATGTATGTGCTTCTTTTGCTGCCTCAAATGTACTTTTTTTGCTTTTGGAAGAGAGTACATCAATAAAATACGAATAGTCAGTATTTGCTGATGTTCTGTCTTTACAGACAATGTTGTCACTAGTTTCTATATGTACTAGATGTATATGTTTACTATATATATTAGCATCTAGAGTAGCATCTAAACATATATACTTGTGTAAGCATGTGGACACACTTGACAGTTACAGCACGTAATTTTATAAATACATCTTCCCAGTAATTTTTCTATTACATAATGTGTGTCTGGCACATTCTGAGATCATACTTTCCATTTGTTATTATTTAGAGGTATTAATTTATTTACAAGTTATTGGCTGATCGATGATGTTTCACAATTTCACAAATCATGTGGCTGCTTTTTTTCCTCATTTCCAACTTCCTCAATCTTTGAAAAGCTATATTTTTGGATATCTTAATCAATTGTAAGGCAACAACTATTGACACATTTATTAATTCTGAGTATAAGGGAAACTTTAAGACATTGTTTAATGTAGTGTTTTTTATATTCTTTGTTGTACTGATGTTGTTATTATAATATATATTATTTTGTTTTACTGGATTTCCTACATTGTTTCAAATATCTCGTGTTCTTCATTTATTTCTTCAACAATAGAATGAGTCAGAAGACATTGAATCACACCCCCTAGCATAGCTATGTTTGCTGTATTAGCTATTCCAGAGAAAGTAATTATTAATGCGTCAAATCGTGCAAGGGTTACTATGGTAGTAAGCTACGCATGCGCAGTTAGTACGTTGACAAGCGGCTATGGTGGCCAGACTGTTTAAGACAAGCCATTAGGGGGGAAGGATGTTATCATTTCGAATATTTCCGCATATTTTTTGGTATACTAGAAGAGGGCGGGGGGGGGGGACCACGCCTCTAATGGATAACATCCTTCCCCTAATGGCTTGTATGTTTAAGCTGCGCTTCTTCTTTGTCTAGTGAATATCCTGTCGTTAGCTCCTCTTCCCACTATAATAAGTAAGGATCTGTTGCTAGTCTTGCCCCCAAGAATTACTTGTGAAGCCCAGAAAGGATATCCATACCCGGATCTGGTGACAGAAAACCATTATGATTAGCAAGTATGACGACTGAGTAGAAAAAGGATTGCATGGTGTTTTATGATCTACTGCTACTGTTATACCAGCCTCAGTTAGTAGGACCAGTAAGTGTTTTAGATGCATTGAAAGAGAAGAATGAACTTGTGTGACAGAGTTAATGAACATGTTCACTTTTTGATGTGGTACAGTTTGAACCTTAATCAATATAATTATTTCACACTTAAATATTTAGGGTTTATGAGAGGGGATCAATATAAATTTAAGATGTTCCTTCTGGGCTTTTGTACAGACTTTGTGTTGAAGTTTACATGGGGGTCAGACTAGCCAATATCATGCTGATGTATACTGCTACCAAACTATTATATTACTGATAATTTACAGATCATCCTCAATCAATCAATACCACCCTCAATTCAACTGTTAAGTTTACTTGTGAAGCTATTGCTCCAGAAGTTACCTTTAGAGTTAATGATGACCCGGCAGATGATAAAAATATTGCAAGTAAAGGATTTAGACAGCTAAAACAACATCCACTTGACGAGGGTAAAAAGAGAAGATCATTGTTAGCTGAAGCATTGAAGGATAACAACAATACTAATATATCATGTAGAGCTATTGATTCAGAGATAGCATACAGTGACATTGCTGTATTAAGAATACAAGGTAAGACATTGTTATAGATTATATCATTATGATAATTATATTATGTAGGTTCCCTAGCTCCTGTTAAAGATCTAACTGCTACAGTTCTCAATGGATTTAGTGTGTTACTGATGTGGTCTGCACCATATACATTGGATAATGTACCTATCACTGGATATAACATCAATGATGATCAAGGAACACTTATAGACATAGTTAATAATACTACTGGTACATAATGACATCTAGTAATAATGATCCATGTAATGTAACTACTGTATATGTCTCTGGTATTAATGGAGCTGGAATAGGAGATAGTAATAGTGTTGAGTTTTATATTGCTAGAGGTAAAGTATTGTTATGTACATGTATAGGATGTTTTTGCTTCATTTTAGTTCCTCAAGATGTCCCACCAGTATTAGTTGAGCCAATAGTGGAAGAAAATGTTTTTTTTCGGATAATTATCAATGTAAGTTAGGTTTGGAAGTATGGTGCCTATACAACTTGCATGTATTATATATATATAGATGCATTAGTACTCTAGTGAAAGTGTGTGCATGTAATGCATCCATGCAAGTGGTTCATGTTCCACAAATTTATCAAAAGATGTTTTCAGATGTGGTTTTGTCCTGTATCTTGCATGTTGGCATTGTAATTGAGCTTCTTCCTTATGTGTATCTCTCTTGGCCTGTCTCTCTCTTACTTTAGTCCATCTTTGCTTGTCTTTTTTCCCTTGATCCACCATTCTTCTTCAAGAATTTTTTGTGATTTAGTGTCTATATAGTTTATGGAATATGGACTTCCCTCATATCAAATTTCTTGTGATCTATGAATTGTTGGCTTGGTGTCATCACTTTTTATCATTGTATCTGTCTATAGCTGTACCTAGTCCTATCCATTCTACATTAACATTAACAATCTCTCTTAATTTCTAAATATATATAGAGTATTGTAGTCACTTCTCTAAGCTAAACTACTTTGGCTTCAGGGTTCTCCCATTCTCCAACTTTGTATACTATTTATATCTTTAACCTTATTAGGTATTTACTATTTATAGTCTATGAATATTATTAATTGTTGACTTTACAAAAAAATTAACACAATTTACAATATAACATTTGTGTATTATCTGTCCTAATTTTGTCATACATTAGGTTAGTCATCTTTGTATTGGTGAATATCCTAACAGTGTTGCAGTATATATCAATGACTCTAACATGTTCTACAACAACATTTTTTCCACAATGTGATACCGTCTTTAGTTAAAAATCAATTGATTATGTTTTATATATTACCACCTATTAATTTGAGTACATATCTTCTTGAAGTAGTTCTTAGCATCCAGCTGGACAGTTTGATCATACTATCAATGTATTCTCATTTGGTAAGTTAATGTTATGTTGTATGTGTGTATTATCTCTTGTATGACAGGTTTTCTTACTTCTGTTCTCAATATCTCTTCATCACTTGACAACTGTACTACTATTACTATCATTTGGGATCGTCCTAATGTAGACAGTAGAGTCCAGATATCTTACTATATACTACTGATATATGATGATATCAAAAAGATGTTATTACAAAATATATCTATTAATGGAAATGAATACAAGTATGAAGATCAGAATTATTTCGTCATCGCCATACATATACCATATATGGTATAAATGAACTGGGTGAAGGAGTACATAAGAACCATACTACCTCTTTTCAAAGAGGTTAGTTAAATATTTTTATGTTTACTTGATGATGTCATTTTAGCTCCAAGATCTGCCAAAGAAAGTACTACATTTACTATTCTGGCCTATCAAAATTATGTAGTTAGCTTGATGTTAAATATACCTGTTAGTCTATGCAATAGTGGTCACTATATGGTTACCATAGTTTATATAGATATTCTGGAATGTTCTTCTGAAGCTCCAGAGAATGCTACAGTCACTGTACGTTGTGATGATAAAGCATTTTTAATAAAACAAATTTGGTGACTTTTGAAACTCAACTTGTGAACATAACCTATAATGTATCAGTTTCCTCAACATCAACAATGTACTCTCTCTATTATCTTCAGTAATAATGCTGGAAAGAGTGATCCACTGATGCGTAATTTAAGTAAGCAATGGCTATATAATGATATACTGGCATAGTTATATTATACAGGTACATATAATGTTATAGATGCCAATTATAGTGTCCAAGGAGATTCTATATGTGTAGAGTGTCAATTTCAATCTTCTTTATCGGTAAAGTCATGTTATGTTAGTGTGATTGGAATTACTTTAAAGAACAAAATACTTGTTGCAAACAGTCCAAGTGATCACACTGTACAAGGTTGTATTAATGATCTACCAGCTGATAATTATATGGTATATGTTTATGATGTGGAGAATGATATACCATTAACGTCAATATCACCAGCAATAATATTAAGAAATGTACAGGTAGATGCAACTGTATATATACAATCAACTACTATAAGTGAGTTATATTATATATATATGCCCTCACTTATCTTATTCCCATCATATGACAGTATCTCCTACATTAAATAATACTGTGGTGCTACAGTGAAAACAGATGGATTATGTAAGTAAATTTTATTATGGTAATGACTAATTAATTGTTGATATTTTAACTCATTAGGGTTTGTAGTTCTTCCTATTGTTATGGTATTTATCATCTTCGTAATACTTCTAGTTGTAGGGATTATTGGATGTTATATAATGAAAAAAAAGAAAGGTAATATTAGTTTTTAGCAAATTTGACTTGTACTCTGATACAGCAAGAAAAACAGACTCTGCAGATAAGTAGTTCTGTATAGCTATAATTTTAAATAAACTTGGAAGACATTGTGTGCTGGAGTTTGTTAATATATTGTAACGGGTGTAGAGTTTGTTAATATATTGTAACTGTGTATTACAACAACCTTGTCTGTATGCTATGTTATGTTAATGTATTTACCATATCTTTGACTATTTAGTTGTCAGTTTAGTTCACTTCAGACCTTACCTTTGTCTATTGTCATGCTACTGATATGTTATTAGTGTTAATTAGATTTTATCATACTCGGTCTGTATTTCTTTTGTTGTCCTGGTTACCTTACTCTTGTTTATTGTTCTTTGTTTTGTACACTCTATTTAAGTTCTTCTCAGTGTTTTTTCAAATTATCATTATTATGTTTGTTTGTTGTTATAACAATTTAGCTCTCAAGCAGGTACAATATATTTGAAACCTCATCAATATAATTGACAGTGGGATCACATGATTTGAGAACATAAGACACTCTACACTATACGGCCCATGTTAAAACCATCATTATCTTGTGAATTGTTGAAAAAATCATTCCGTATTTTTATCACAATGGGAAATTTTTACTAGCTAAAGGATGTGAGAACAAAAGGGATGCACAGCATTCTTATTCCAGCTAGCTTACTAGATCAGATTCACCCCTAGATAAAGGTGGGAGGGGTAAACCAGTTGGATTAAGCTACCTTCACTAGGATAATATACATGTAACAACAACTATTAAAAATTAAGTTGCAATATACAACAAGTTACTATACATATTATATAGACATTAATGTCACACTAGTCATGAGCTCCTAAGGTCAGAAACTTCACTACTGCTGCCATAATTAAGGTTTGAAGTAGCTGAGCTAGCACAGAATAAATGTTTGATCTGGTTGACTGTCACTTGAAGATTCTAACTCAGTCTTTGTAGCTAGTATACCACCAAATATCATTGTTATGAGCTACTAGAGAGAGAGACGGAAAGAAGCTGGTATAATATACAACAGTAGTACTTCATTTTAAGAGTAATAACTATCAATTATTAAAATATTGATACAGTCTTTGATATCTTACCATAAGCCTTACTAAGCTGGTACATACAGAGAAGATGGAGACACAACCACTTTTCTAGTAATGTAATTGACAATTTAATAATTTCTACCTAAAGATAATAGACTTATAATATACAGATAAATATAGGACTAGTGTCAAAAAAAAAAATAGACTATTAGTAAGAATAAAATTACCCTTTTTATTAAGAAATATAGATAATTAATGTCAGTTCTATTATAACATAACAAAGTAGTAGGCATAATGTGTACTTTTAGATCTATAATAACATTCTTTAATTGTCAGAGTCTGTGTTATTGTGTAGAGATAATCCACCCCTACTATCTTGTTGTATTCTTTGCAAAGGACTGAATACAGACATGATCCTTACATTTACTTCATTTTAAAAATGTAATGTTTAGATAACCAGAATAAAAGTTCATATAGAGTTTAATATAAACAAGTTTATGTTCAAGGTTTATATTTTCTTTTGAACTAAATTTGAAGTCCAATTGTTTATAGAGAGTTGTCTTCTTACATACCTTAGCAACTCTCCTTACTAAGACAAGGAAAAGCAGTGATTAATCGCAAGGTCATACAACCTTCATGGCAGGAACCATCCTAACCATACAAGATGGCCAGGATAAATCAAGCAACCAAAATATTGATACTTACATACTTCAAGTGACAATCCTACCTAACACATGTATTTGTATATATAAGATATTGGTGACTATTGTCAGGAACTACTTACATTGCCAACTTTGGCTAGACTTTCAGCAAAGTTAGCAACCCATTGTAATATCTATGGACTCGTCTTGTCATCAGATTTAAAGTAAGTAAACGGGCCGCTTCTCTAATGTCCAGCTCTGAGGACAGGGGAGAGAGAAGAGAGAGATATCTAATAATTTTACCCTTTGAGTGGCTAAATGATTTACATGTATTGAAGCTAGTTCAGACTTTAAGAAATCACATATACTATATTAGATTAAGTTTCATTAAGTACATGTATTAGTAGCAATAGAACTATTAATAACATACTCTTAACATATAACAATCCCATATAACAGGTACTAACTTACGCTCAGTAACTTATTAGCTAACTCAGAAGATGAGTGGTGTTTATTAAACTCTCTCAGCATTTTAATCACTTATCTTACTACAGTTAGTGTAAACTAGAGAGCAAACAGATGCTTGACCCCTTCCAATGTGACTATCGTGTGCAAAACATATGAAGGAAATAAACACATTGAGCATACAAATTGTAGGAATTAATTTAATTAGATTAAAGGTAATTAAGGTTAAGAGAATCTATATACTCTAACCAATCAACTTGGCATCAGTATATTATTAACTACAAGAATCAGAGTGGTGTTTTTAAACTTGCTCAGCATTTTAGAAATCACTTTGTATACTACAGTTAGGTAAACAGAGAAGCAACAGATTTGCCTAGTAGCCTTCTCCAATGTTACTACATGTGGGCTAAACATATGAGGAAATAAACTACATATGGAGCATACAAATTTAGGAAATTAATTAATTAATTAAGGTAATTAAGGTTAAGAGAAATCTTATAACTCTAACAATCAACTTGGCATGAGTAATATTATTAACTACAAAACAGAGTGGTGTTTATTAACTTCTCTGTATTTTAATTTTGCAATGAAGATGACAGATGGAAACCCAACTGTTTTACAGTGTATTAAAATTAGTACATCAAAATGTTTTAAACATTTTTCCATTGACCAGAAAGAACACAATCAAATGCTGTAACTATGCTTCATCTTCTTCAATGTTTTCTTCATCAGCAAGGATTTAGGATAGGAATTTGAAAAAAATAACCACCTCCTGCTCCAGTTTTTTCCACTGTAATTTGCTCGCAAGCTCGTTTTAGACCTCCCATTTTTCTTGTATTTTGGTTGCAAATTTGTCCAGTTGACCACCTCGACTTTCTTGATTGAAACCTATGCCAAACCATTCCTTGCAATATGAACACTTGCAGTTGTCCTGCAACAACAAAATCCAGATTGTTTTTCCAGCAAACATCCACACTGGCATTTGCCTGCATTTGGTGTGATGACGCCAATCACAATCTGGAATTGGCATAGGCCTGAGTAAGAACAATGAGAGCATGAATTTCCTGGAAAGCATTCTGCAGTGGATATCCACAATTTCATTTGACACCCTTTTTGTATAAAAAAAAATTATATGTCAATTATGAAAATGGATCTTTTTGCAAAATCTTTTTGAACTTTAGTTGTCAAAGTATGAAATGTGAAAGTAAAGTCCTCTAGTGGACTCTCTACCTTCCTTAGAAGGAATTATTTGCACTGCACGTGCATCAGGATTTTTCAAGTATTCCAAGACGAGTTCTGGTGGCCCATCTTTGGAAACTAACTTCCAAGGACCTAAAACATTTTCTTGGCCAAACTCTCTGCACACAAACATTTGTTTAGATTCAATGAAATAGACATTGTATTGGAATTTTGTTCATTTTTTTCTTCATATGCAGTTTGACTTCTGACACTGCTGCTGATTGCCATTTTGATGTTACTGATGAACACTGAACTCTCTTGATGATTTATAGCAAAAGATTGATGCCACGTCCTGCTTTTCTTTGTAATAACTCCTTCTGTGGCTAATTAAATAACCAAGACTGTCACAGTAAAGTAAACAATTTCATTAAGAAATTAAATTTAATTATTAGCATATAAGAAAAAGGTATTTCTATTGGTGTTTAGGTCATGGTACATAATGATACAGGAAAATCAGTTCACCTCCAAACAAAAAATTGAGATTACTCTAGGGATCACCTCACATTGAAACAGTTAAGGCCTAAAAATGATTTCTTGGTCTATACAATGCTACATAGAGAATGTTCCCCTTTGCATATTCTTGTTTTGCCTAAGTTTAAATTAGCACAATTTTGGTTTATAGACTAACTTAAGATAAGTGAAGTTGAGTAATGAATAATTAAACAACAAAATTCTGCATTAAAGATTGTATAAAAAATATTCCTTGTTTATATTACTTTTTCAACAAACGTGATGATATGTTTTGTTTTTTAGGAAGGGTATGCTACTGTTTCCAATTGCTGCAATAAAACCCTCAGTAACCATTACTACTATTGTTGATATATAAATAGTTTCAAACCAGCTATGTGTATTAAAATATATAACTTATTAATGGAGAAATATTGTTGTATTTCAGGTTGGTGCTTGAAGTGTATTTAAACTCAGCACAATTATGAATTTGAAGAGTTGGCATAACAGGAAATTTCTGATACTTAGTAGGTGTAACGCAAGTAGGCAAGTTAGAGTAGGCAAACGATACCAATCCGTTACATATATGTACACGTATGGGTCTACACCGTCTACCGAGTCTCATCATTTCGTGGAAGCCAGGTGGGACAGTCCAATCTTCGAATTCAGGGCCCTGCATATTGCGTGCCATATTATGGCACGCCAAGTAAGTCGACAGTTAGAATCTTAGGGTCATACCACATATTTTACATTTAACTGGAGTAGGAATCATTTATTAAAATTCGTCGATATCGGACTGTCCAATAGTTGGGGTTCATTATATTTTATTACCCACCTGGAGGTCTCACTAAAGATGGGCAGCAATCCAGTCAATATCTCACAACTTCGTTCAATAAACAGGGACTACACCTACTTTAAAAAGATTATAACTACTTGTGGTTATTGAAATAAACGCAACTTTCCTCAAGAAGCACGTGTATTCGTTGGCGTTGCCGCCCTTTCGCGTTCTCTCCGAACGAAGGGGCGGCAACACTAGGACTATGCGTTAGTTAATTGTTCACTATCCACTAATTATCATAGTGTTCTTTCTTATTTCAACAACAATATCGACACTGAGACCTCACTTAAGATGAAAATAGGATGTCAGGTCAGTATTCATGCTTTTGTGAATAGATGCGTTAGCTAGTTACCACCACCTCTTGAGACATGAATATCCATAATAAGCTCCTACTACACATTCTGACATGTGTGAAACATGAAAACTATAATAGTGGTCAATGTAATATAGGAAACTTCCACTTCTATAATTACATATAATTGAGGTTGTCAAGGTACGTAATTGTCTTTAATACATATAGTATCATTTAATATCACACTACTCATGAGCTCTAATAGTCAGAAACTTCACTACTGCTGCCATAAAGATTGAAGTAGTTGAGCTAGCACAGAATAAATGTTTGATCTGGTTGACTGTCACTTGAAGATTTCTAACTCAGTCTTTGTAGCTAATATACCACCAATACTCATTGTTTATGAGCTACAGAGAGGGAGGGAGGGAGAGAGAAGGAGAGAGACAGAGCGGAAGAGAGGGAGAGAAGCTGGTATAATATACAACAGTAGTACTTTTCATTTAGAGTGATAACTATCTAATTATAAAAATTATTGTACAGTCTTGATATCTTACCATAGGCCTTAATAAGAGGTACATACAGAGAAGATGGAGACACACCCACTTTTTCTAGTAATGTAATTGACAATTTAATAATTTCTACCTAAAAGATAATAGACTTATAATATACAGATAATATAGGACTAGTGTTGTAGACTATTAGTAAGAATAAGAATACTTCTTATTAAGAAATCATAGATGATTATGTCAGTCTATTACACCATGAACAAAGTAGTAGGCATAATTTATACTTTTAGATCTATAATGATATCTTTTGATTGTCTGAGTCTGTGTTATTATATAGAGATAATGCAACTGTGATCCCTACTATCTTGTTGCATTCTTTGTAAAGGACTGAATACAGACATAATTCCACATTTACTTCATTTGAAAGTGTAATGTTTAGATAACCAGATGATAAAGTCACATAGTTTTAATACAAAACTAACAAAAATAGGTTTATGCTCAAGGTTTATATTTTCTTTGAACTAAATTTGCAGTCCAATTGTTTATAAGAAAGTGTCTTCTGCAATAGATACATACTTAGCAACTCCATACTAAGACATGGAAAAGCAGTGATAAATCCAAGATCATACAACCATGGCAGGAACTATCCTGACCATACAAGATGGCTAGGATGGTTCCTTTTAACCAGCCACAAATCAAGCAACCAAAATAATATTGATACTTACATACTTCAAGTGACAATCCTACATACACACATGTATTGTATATATAAAGATATTGGTGACCTTTGTCAGGAACTACTTACATTGCCAACTTTGGCTAGACTTTCAGCAAAAGTTGAGACACCATTGTAATATCTATGACTCGCTTGTCATCAGATTTAAAGTAAGTAACGGTTCTTCTTCTAAATGTCCAGCTCTGAGGACAGAGAGAGAGAGAGAGAGAGAGATATCTAATATTTTACCCTTTGAGTGGCTAAATGATTTTACATGTATTGAACTAGTTCAGACTTAATAACATCAATATACTATTATTAGATGTAAGTTCATTAAGTACATGTATTAGTACAATAGAATATTAATAACATACTCTACATTACATATAACAGGTACTAACCTCAACAAAGCAAAGACAAAGATATGATCTATACTTTTCTGACTGATTCCCATTGAAGGAAGTGACTGTAATACTTTATTAGTCCATTCTCGTTTACCTTCTTTCTCACATTCATTAACTAATTGTATACATGTACTTAATTCTGGTAACACATCCTCCTCATCAAAAACAACTACAGCTTCTTCCAATTATTCTGGTTTAAATATCCATTAATAAGACTTGATACCATTGATCTAGAGATAATACACCAGTTAAGTACATTACTAAACAAATAGACACTATAAAAGCACAAAAATAAACAAGCTCAGGCATGAGGCTAACTTTTAAAGTGTTTTTAAAAAATATCATTATATCCTAATTAAAACAAAAATAATTGAGGAGCACTTTCTCAATATGTTCTACCAATATTATGTGTAGATATAATTACATAATGTGTATATACTATATATAGTTACATAATATGTACATATAGTTAGAGAGTGTGTACATATAATTACATAAGTTACATAATCAAACACAAGCGTACCTGTTTATTTTAATGCCACGACTTTTGACTTCTTCAAAATAAACTCCTTATACTTGAGACATCACCATGATAAGTGTAACCCTCCATTAATTTGTGATATGTATAATCAGTAGGGGTCATACCTGCGTCCACTAAAGATTTAAATTCTTCTGGGCCTCTAAAAGATGCATGTAAAATATACATGTACATGTATTGCAATGTTGTTTCATATATAGTAATAATAAACTGGTTTTATAAAATCATGTTGACCTCTTAGATGGAAAGATTATTAATTTAGGTGATTTGTTAAATAATTTACATTAGTACAATAAATTGTCTGAATTAAATTTCATCTTAAAAAACACATACATGTGTTTATAACAAATAATGCAGATGTACATAAATATAACTTAGTCTAGTTTCTTAATGAGCATACAACATCATTCCATAGATTCTATGGTAATATTATGTCCATATTAACTAGACACTTACTAATCAATATCTCCTCTTCTACTATAGGCCTCATAAAAAGCAGTACGAGCTAAACGATTAGGAGCTAACCCCATCTCCTCCATATCACTAGATAATGATAAGATAGACACATGAAAGAAACAAAAAAAAGACATTTAGTATAATAATCCAATGATATATCAATGTCCTATAATCAATTGATATATCAATGTCCTATAATCTATTGATATATCAATGTCCTATAATCTATTGATATATCAATGTCCAATAATCCATTAATTATATAGTGCAAATTCGTAAACTTTGAAGGCTTCATGGGAGGTGCAAAATTAAACTTGTGAGCTTTTCTAGTGTAGTGGCATATACTTGTATGAAGTTGTCTTTGATCTATAATGATAACCTTTCGTATTACACAGCAACCCAAGCTTCTTTATTAGACATGGTAGCATCTTATCATGACTTCAACTGTAAAGGACACACATTCTTCCATGACTATACTACTATTTCTAAGTTCTCATGTGTGAAAAATAACAGCACATGTGCATGTGTTCACAGAGGGCGTGGTCAGGCAGTAATAAAACATTAAAAGTTAGAATTTTCAATTTAGGATTTTGAATATCTCAATAAAATTGTACCAATTGATCATTTCCTACCATACAGTAATCCATTGATATATTAATGTAATAGCATTTCATGTACCGTATAACATTTTTTCAGGGGGGGGGGCAAAATTTTCATGGATGTCAAAAAATTTGGTTGGTTCATGGTGAATATTTTGTGGTCAAGCGATCTAGTCTAAACCACACCCCTTATACAACCACACCATACTCAGCAGCTCTCTTTCGATCATAGACTTCTGTTTAGGAGTGTACTTTGCATATTGGCCTCTCTTTTTGTTGTTCTGTTCTAGTTTGAGACTCTATAACAGAGAGTGAACTTGACCGAGTTGGCAGCTGCAATAGAAGTTGATGGTACAGATTGTGCTAAAGGACCATAAGGATCAGGTAGGTTGTTCTTTTTCCCTATTGAAGTATCGAAATAGGGGCCATATTGAATCTAAGACTCGCTGATCAACAAAGTGATATAAGGTGCGTGCACCCACGTGTATGCATTAATGGGTGTGCCACATTGCACCTAATTAACTTTCGTGGTTTGTTTCTCAACCACGAAAACCATGAAAATCCCCCCCCCCCCCCGAAAAAAACCCGCTATATGGTATTTCTACACTGTGATGTTCAAGAACCATTAGCAGTTGGCACAGAGTATTTATTGAGGTATGCAACATTTCTATCTGTAGATTCTATATACATTCAATTTTGAATACTGACTCTCAATGTATCATATGATAATATTACATACAATGCTGTTTTCTATTTGCGTACATGTAATTACCTTCTAATATTAAGGGCAGCTGTCAAGTTACCAGAGTTTAGTATAGCTGCTATGAGTTGAGAGTAGTTAGATGATGAGAAAGTAAATCCAAGTTGTTTTATATTGTTATAATGTTTAATAGCTTGCTTTGTCCTCTATATAAAATAAAGTAACATAAGAAATAAAATGGAAAACCAATATGTGTGTAACTGTATGCATATTAACATGTCAATATGAGATAGTAAATATATATATGAAGTTGTAAAAATATACATGATAGAATTAAATTTAAGAAATTGAGGAAAATATAGTTTAAAACTAACCAAGAATATGGTATATAATATATTATAACTTACCTTAGCTTTAGCCAGAGCAAGTATATAATGAGAATATGTTGCACTGTCAATATCTTCACCTTGCGCTGAATTTACAAATAGAGGTGAAGTCAATAAATTAGAAACCATAATAACAAACCTTCATAGCCTCAAAGGATGCCACTGCTGAAGCAGGATGTGTCTGTTGATGACATCTAATGAAAAGCAGCATATTAATGATCAACATTGTGGTCAGTATATCAAGAGGATTATAATTATAACATTGTTCAATGATTTGGGGGGTACTGTTGCTGCTGTGAAAGATTTTAGCTGAATTTGAAGACAAGAGAGTTGACATAAATTATGGTCCTGCTCAAAACATTACTCAGAAGCTTCAATCAGTCACATTCAATTGAAAAGCTTGTAGTGAAAGTATTGCATTCATTGTTGCTATGAGTGGGTTATTTTATTTCACACTTGGCTCTCAATGTCACATACAACAATAGAATATAAGAGCCGGGATGCAAAAAGTTAAAAAATCATGTGATCAATATTGTGATCATTATATCAAACAATCAATGTGCTCATTACCTTAACAATTAATTTATGATGATGATCATTCAACGGTACATCATATGACTGCATGAGCTTAACAAGCTGTGGTGTGTGTCGTGAGAGAGAGACATAGAGAAAAGAGAGAAACAAGTACACAGGAAACATATAGTAATAAAGTTTTAATAAAGTTACCATGTATGATAAATTGATAATACTGTATAAAAAATTTACCTTATGGAAGTCTTTAACATATTTATTGTTACGAAACACACTTAGAACAAGACCATATGTATGAGGATGTATGGGATGGAAAAACTAAAGACAACATGATCACATGATGCATCTCCTATATGACTACCTCAGTCTGTTGTTGTAATAATGATGGATTAGGGCTAGAGTATCTTCAGGAGGACATTGGTGAGCAGTTCGACTCACCACTACATGAGTACTATTCTTAAATTCTTCTTCATGTCCACTAGCAAATGGATATAAAGTCAGTAACAATTGACCAAGAGATTCAGAATGTGGTTTTGATGTAAACATCTGACTCTTTGAAATAGCACTTAGTAATGAAAGGAGAGGTAGAGTCTCTAAAAATAACAATAACAAAATGTGATTAGTTACATTCATACAAACATCAAAATATTTGTTCTACAAGAAATATATACTATACCTTTAGTATAAATATAGTATCTTTATACTATACCTTTTGTATAAAGTGTTTGTATAACTTGACAAAATGTATTGATATCATGATGTCTATAGAGACATAGAAAACTCAACAATACTAGACAACCATCCTTCAGTTTTTAAGATATCCCTCTCCTAATGAAGATAATAATGTTTGTCTTGTACATATATATGTTGAATACTATCTATAGAATGTTGTACTTACAGATAGACTTTTCAACAGCACAGCAAAATCATCATTTACAGCTCTTAATGAAAACTGTAATCTACATGAAATATATAATACATATAGTACATTATAGTACATACAGTATATACATGTACAGTATATACAATGTACATATATACAGTACATACATCTACAGAACATTTAGTATATACACAGTGGTACATACAGTACATATAGTACATAGAGTACATACAGTACATTTAGTATATACAGTATATGCAGTACATACAGTACATTTAGTATATACAGTATATGCAGTACATACAGTACATTTAGTATATACAGTATATGCAGTACATACAGTACATTTAGTATATACAGTATATGCAGTACATACAGTACATTTAGTATATACAGTACATACAGTACATTTAGTATATACAGTACATACAGTACATATAGAACATACATACAATGTACATACAATGTATATAGACATTGATGTACATGCAATAAACTTACATGTATCTATCAATGGGTACATTGAGTTTATGACACACAAACTAACCAGTTCATTATACCTGTTATATGAACAGAGAACTAATATAATATACAAATATATTATATGTACTTTCAAAGTCTTTCTTGTTAGCATAGTCAGCTAATGCAGGATAAATATAATGTGGTCGAACTATACAACCCTAACATGTGAGAGAGATGTACATAATGACTGTACAACCCTAAACATGTGAGAGACATGTACATAATGATTGTACAACCCTAACATGTGAGAGACATGTACATAATGACTGTACAACCCTAACATGTGAGAGACATGTACATAATGACTGTACAACCCCTAACATGTGAGAGACATGTACATAATGATTGTACAACCCTAACATGTGAGAGACATGTACATAATGACTGTACAACCCTAACATGTGAGAGACATGTACATAATGATTGTACAACCCTAACATGTGAGAGACATGTACATAATGACTGTACAACCCTAACATGTGAGAGACATGTACATAATGACTGTGTAATTTAACATGTGGGAGATATAAACAAGAACATAATTATAAAGACCATCCTAAGATTGTTCTGATGGTAATGCTATTGCTATAAGGAACTGGATTGTTGTTAACTTTGAAGACAGAGAGAGTTGGCAGAAGTTACAGATCTGTCAAAGACATGTTCTTGAACTTAGAAGTTTCAATCAGTCACACCCAATTCAAAGTGTTCACAGTAAAAATAATAACATTCATTGGTTGCTATGTGTTTTGGCAGTTACTATATGTGGGTTAAGTTTATTTGTTACTCTCAAAAGTCACATACAAACAACATATTAAAATGATGAAAACAAATATACCAGTATAAATAGTTAACATGTGGTCAAAAACAATCTTAAGACTGCCTAACATGCCATGTGTACCAGACAAAAAAAACATGTTCATCAAGACTACAAAGCCACACCCACTCTATGTTACTATGGTAACCTTCTTTGTCAGAAGTACACAATATTAAAATCAATCAATTACCTGTTTTGCCATTTCTTCTATTGTAGTTTGTAACTTGTCCCATTCTTTAGTATCAAATAATTGTCTAATAATTGTTTCAAAGAAATCTTTAGTGGAAACATGAATATCAGTAAATGCACTCAGTGAAGATAGAATATCATCTAAAGATCTACAATAGAAAGACAATATATAATAGTCAGATAATAATTTAAATGATAATAAAATAATTAAATTCCTACAATAGTAGTGTATTAAGTAGCTAAAAGAATTAACAAATAGATTATCATTATCAATAGGAATACTAGCTGTCTGATGTACAGGTCACATGATCTATCTATCTTAAGCCTCTATTAATTGTGTGCAGTTGTGCGGATCTGCTCAAACTTAGCAAATTTTAGTGAGTATTGTCTAGAATTTGTATACACTAAAATTTTTATCTCACATGTAACATGTTAAATATAAATAATGTGAGTTGGAAAAACTGCTAAAATTAATACAAAATAATTCTGAAAACTTTTTAACTGCTGAATTAATTAGATACAATTAATAAACAGGCTTAAGTTAACTATATGTAGTCAGTTATTGTGATTATAACAATAAATGTTAGGCCAGCTAGCACAGAAATCACTGCATTAATAAATACTACACAATGTAAATCTGAGCTGCTTAAAATAAAACAAAAGAAAACTAAACAAAAAAAAAACTAAACAAAAGAAAACTAAACCACATACTAGTACATTTACAAAACTTTTAACATGCTTACTTATCTGATACAGATATTAGTCTCATAGCAATTTCTCCTGCTCTTATAAAGACTAGCTTTAGCTTCTCCTACTATCTCCCATATTATGAAGACAATGAAGGAGACACACCACACTACTAATATCACCTCGTCCAGCAAAGACTTGAAGTTTTTCAAGGAGATCATTAAACAATCCAATGTTTATTGCGTATCATATCTAATAACTATAGACAATAGAATATTACATAATACAATGATAATTATACAGGAGTACCTCTGTAATCTTATCAGGATGACCACCACGTGACATAGCATCAAGCATATCAATGTACATGTTATGTCCTACAAATATACGATGTCCTCTCATCATTTCAATAGTTTGTTTGATAGCCTCTATATCACCTTGATATGCATACCCTATAGAAAATAGTAAGAGTCTATTGTTGTTTAATAGAGCTATCTATAATTAATAGAATACTAGTGGGAGGGTGCATTAACAAGAGATAGGTACACCTCCTAATAATAAGCCCTCAAACTGAGGACTCAATTCATTAAATCAGGACTGATTTTGTCCAATATGTACTAGTATTATGTAATTGTTGAATTTTATATATTAATATATCGATAATTTCTATATATGTAGCTAATACACTGAAGCTACATGTATAAATTTGTATATGTTAAAATTTATAAACATTGTGTCTTATTATGAGTTAGGGTTCGCCTACTCTGATTTGAATACAATAGTACGTTTTCGCCTACATATACCATAATTCTAATTTAAAAAATATTGCGATTTTACAAATTACAATGCAAGAGCTACTGGACCAAAATGGACTGAAACAATCTAAATAATGATGAAAGAGTTCAAGGTAAATGATAATTAAAAAGTGTACAATTTAAGAAAAGTAAAGAATAAAGAATTATAAGATTAAAGAATTATAAGTTAATATGTTGAGACATACCTGCTACATAGTCTGATAAAGAGATTACATTATTGCTAAATCTTTCTTTGAGTTCCTTAATGTGTTGATCTTTCTCTAGCTTTCTTTTTCCGACAAGGTGGATGTGCACCTGCTGCAAGCTGCTGTATTGAAACCTCTATGCTGACATGTTCTCTTTGAAATATCCCAACACATTCAAAGATGTTTGGATCTTTTCAAAGTCAATAGACCTTATGAAATTTAGTTAAGTCTTTGTGTATTTAACAACGAGATTTAATTAAATTTTTTGAATGTTAATTCAATGAAAATTTCAAACCTTCTATTAATTAGAATTACGGTATCTGTAGGCAAACCCGTACTATTGTATCAAATTAGAGTAGTGAACCCAGAGTAGGTGAATGTGGACGAACCCCTTATTATATTATGTAACAATATAGGTGTACTTTGGATGTGTTTGTGGAGAGGGTCAAAAGGTCATGTAATCTGTTTACTAGGACTTAGTAACTCTGGGAAGACATTGCTGTTCAATTGGTACAAAATTATGAAGGCTACAACAATATTCCAGCCATTACATGCACATGTACTTGTTTGTACCTGATAGTAATGCGGAGTAAGTTGTTTGTCCAGGTACTAATCCATTCTCTCTCATGATATCAAGGAGTTGACAAGCTGACTCCATGTCTCCTGACTCAGCATGACAAGAGATAAGTGATGCATAAATGTGCTCATTAATTGGAATATCATTTGAACGGATCTCTTCAAGAAGCTAAAAAAATAGAAATCATTAACAAGAAGACAAAATAGCAACTTCACATGTAGATAAGTAGATACAATATAATATACTTACTTAATACATAGAACATGTACATACACCAGTATATGTATAATGTGTTAGCATATATGTGTACATGTACTTACGTCTTTAGCTCCATCCATGTTACCTTGTTGACAGTATGCTTGTAACAAAAGGAACAAGGTACCTCTGTTAGGAGATATATCTTCTTCCTATTATATAAGACAACTTACTATCAGGTATAGGATTGTCAGAAAATAGTAATATAGTCAGTGTGTACACACAATATATGTGCCAAATTAAATGACAACTAGATTGTATGTGATACATAGTACTTGTGAGTATTTGACTATAAATGTTAAAGCTTTTGTCATTGTTTCATCTTTTCAGTATTTATATGTTAAAAGTCTTTGACTATCCAACAATTTCAATATCAACTGATTCCAGAAAATATTCTAGCAACAACAACAATAACAGAAAATGACTCCAAGGGACAAAAAGCAAAATCTTGATCAATCATGAAAAACACCAACATTTCATGAATACTTTAGTCAAGTAGATGTCATCTGCAAAGTATCAATACATTTATGATACATGTAAGTACCTGCATTTTTTGAAGGAAGGAGGAAGGCGAGAAAGAGTGACGGTTTCGTAAAATATACTTGTAACAATGTATTGTATAACATAACAGGAGCTGGTACATCTAAGTCATGTAATAAAGGGGTGTGGTTTTAGTTATCGCTCCACCTACTTTTATCACTCATTGTCTTAAACATGTAATCAGCTAATGACACTCTAGTTTGAGGTAGTTCAGAGAGGAGACCGTTGAACATACTTTAACAAGTTGAACTATTTTAGAGTCATCTTTTGAGAAACCATCTATGGCAAATAAAAGGATATAATAAATTATTACATGACAGATCATTGTTTATTTTTTAGTATAAAAATACTAGAGTATATATTTGTAATAGACTATAGTATCTTGTTAATATCATTAACCAGTGTCTTTATATTTAGGTTGCAATTCTTGTTCATTAGTTGGATATGAAGTTGTTCCAATTTTTGTATATTAGTAGATTTAGATCCTAGGCCTCTATTAACCGGTAAAAAATAAATATTTAACTTATAATATACACAAATCCTTTGGTGATCGTAATATATATATATATATTACTAACTAATAGGGGGGGTCTGGTTGCTTGATAATAAAAGTACAGTTAAATTGAGTTAAAACATGTGTTGGAGTCATTACGTACAGCTTCTAATATTAACAGACTGTCTCATAAAAGAGTCTAAATCTCTTATATAAATCGATGTCTAAGTTTAAGACTATGATAATGGAGGGTCATCAAAAAAGACAAAGAGAAAAGCTCTATCATATAATATATAAATGTACATCTTTTTGTTCTAGATTAACACACCCTCCTATACATTTATATCATGTCCTTCATGATTAATGAGCCATTACAATGTCCAAGCAAAATAGTCTTTTGTTCATAGGAGAGCATGTCAGTGGTATAAGACTCCTGCCAGCTTTGATTAACTTAACATCAATTGAAGACAAATACTAATAAAGGTAGTATTGTCAAACACTCATTCTAGTAGTATTACCATCTTAACTTAACTTTAACATCATTGTATAATACAATTACTAGTACAGTCAGTGTACATGTATGTATATTATACATGTATTATCTTACTCATATAAGCACGGAATTCATTCAAAACTTGTCGTTTAGACTGAAGGTCTTGTAGCCATCTACGACTTAAGCCCACTTGCGATAGTCTACATAGTAGAGACTGTCTTAAAAGATGACGACTAGCCAACATGACTCACTCCACGTGAACCTTCTGCAAGTAGGTGTGGTCACACTCCCAGACGGGGCCGTTCACATTAAGTTAAAAGTATAAATACTTTTCATTTAATTCACTACAATTTGTGCTGTGAACTAGTTAAAACAACCAACCTATTTTAACAGTGATTATAGCAACCTTAAAAAGGAATATTGCAGTATTAATATTATAATTATAGCTAAAAATGATAGTTTTAAACTAGTGTATAATTTTGTTTGAACACGATTCAATCTCTCTTCCAAGTCTGTAACCTGTCTCAATAATGAAGTCTTCTGTTTTTTTAGTTCACTTAATAGAACTTGTAAACGATTTTTTTCTTTATCTGATATACGAGCTAATACACTAATATCATTTTGTGCTTTCTCCTTTTCTTGTTCCAATCTACGAGCATACCTTTGTGTTTGTATTATTTTTGCCTTCCAATAGATAAGTATTATCTTGTATTTCCTCTTTTTCTTGTTGTAATGTATGAGCATACAGCAGTGCTGATCCATTCTTTCTCTTGACACACGAGCATCTGTTTGTGCTTTTTCCTTTTCTTGTTGCAATTGATTAACATTGTCTTGTGCTTCCTTCTTTTCTTGTTCCAATCTCTGAGTATAACTTGTGGTTTGTTCCATTACTTCTTCCAATAGATAAGTATTGGTTTGTGTTTTTATTCTTTTCTTCCAATACACGAATATCTTGTACTTGCTTCGCCACTTGTTTTCTTAGTGCATTGTTTTCTTTTATCATCTCAAATGATTTTTCAATGGACCTAGACTAGTAGAAAAACAGCACCTTGAGCACATGTATAGCATTACTCATAGTAGGTCGCTTCTTAGGATCATTTTCCAGACAAGATTTGGCAAAAAATATGAAAGGGTTATCATTAGATATTGTTGCTGTATGTCTCCTTCTCCTCCCCACTCATTAATAGAATAAAAGTTCCTTTTTGGAATAAAATCAGTACTAGGAATATATTTATCGGAAGGTTTAGGCCATCTCATGTGTGAAGACATGGAGAATTAAACAGCCATAAGAAAAGACATCTAGTTTATAGTCATAAACTGGATTGTCCTTGAGAGCTTCAGGAGGCATCACAACAGAATTACCTGGTGCTACAGAAAGCTCTTGACGCTTAAAAATGTCTGCCATTCTAGACACACCTAGGTCAGATATCGTTTGCTACAAAACTAGAGGTCAATAATATGTTATTGGCTGTGAGATCACGATGGACAATGGGAGGTCTCTTACGATGAAGATAATTGAGACCCTTTGCCACATCAAGAAGTATAGAGTATTTTATTTGAAGTGGGAGATCATGATGTGATTCTAAACATTGTGTTAATGATAAAGGAAGATACTCCATTACTAACATAGGTAGTTTATTATAGGTCTAGAATGGACACCTATTAACTGGACAATGTTAGGATGACGTTGTTGACTATGACAAAGACACTCTTCAATAAATTTGATTAAATGTTTCTTCCTAAAATGAAAGAAAGAAACGTAACATTTAGGTTCTCCTCCTTCCTGCCCAGATGGAACTTAAGCAGTCATTTTCACTTTTTAAGGTAACACAGCTTGGGTTCTTTAATTCTATATATTTATTACTATTTTTAGTTTCAAAGAACAATAATACATTTCTTCATGTTGCCATTAATTTTCTGTTTCTACTTATTAAAGTTGAGACTAATAAATCAAGAAATAGAGAATGACAAGTGAATTGTGAATTAAATGCTTTATGTGAGGTGGGACACATTGTAAGCATAATTGTAGATTATTACAAAATTGGGGTTGGAAAAAGTACATTTGATCTCATATAATTAAGATAGTTCATTACTATATAATATAATAATCATTTACTTTATTTACATTGATTCGGTACATTGAGATATCATAACTGATTATATGTCATCTGTATATTATCCCTTGTTAAATACATTATACTATAATGTGGGAATATTGGTAGCATAGTAATTAACACATACTATTCACACAATAGGTAATGGAGAGTTTATAGAAGAGAATAGATTATAGAAAAGCAATGGTCCAGTACAGTGGGTTGTTTCTTTCTTGAAATACTTAAACAATGCCATTACAACACACTTGTATAGTACTACTTTAAAATTTTACACAAAAAAAAATAGTAATCAATAAAACTATAATGGATTAAAGCCAATTTCTGGAAAGTAAATCACTTTATAAAAAATCTTCAGAATTCAAAGTACTTATACTTCTAGAAATCTAAAAGCTTGTAGAAAGTTATACATCCCAACAATTCCTGTAATAACACTTCAGTAAAAATGATTTTATTATTTTAGCATGCTATAGTTTGCTGTGTTGTTTTATTATGTCAACTGTACATATAACAACATGTGGACATTTCTACTCATGTTTACAATTTTATACCTGCACATAGCTTCATGTAGGGTCTTTCCAGCACAAATCAGACCACAAACTCTAACCTCATAAACAATACCATAAGCTCCATGACCAATTGTTTTACCCTGTCTCCTCTACATTATCCAGTGATAAAGATCGAAGGCGATCTTGAAGATGTTTGAAGAGGACGCGACATTTTGGGATAGTGTTAAACTAAAATATTGCGACAATAATATTATGTGTCCACATATGTCTGTTACTTGTAGTTGTTAATGGTATAAGATAAACTCATAATGCCACTATATCATTCAAATGACAGTATATGGTAGCTAAATACTGTAGCTACCTCTTGAAAGGAATTCTATTATTTACCAATTGTCTTCAATAAAACTATTAAAGCTGCACAGTCAAAAAATATTCAGCAAAATCAAGCCACACCTCCCAATATGACAAATATAAAAAGTATTCAAGTGCACAGAAGCCTCTCCACCATATATATAAATATATATATATATATATATATATATATATACACATATACATATTATATAGTCAACTACTAATACAGGCATATTGGAGCATGCAAATATTATATTTAACTAAGGTGCTATTGAAGATGCATTATGCAATAAAGCATTGCATTTTGCAGTATATATAGCATTTCTGCTTAGACTTATCCCTCTACCACTATGCCATTGGGTATTGCAGCCTGGAGACAAGGCTATATACTGACTTCTTTATTGTGAATGAAGTCAGGGTGAACCTGGGTACAAGAAAGATTTAACACTGAATGATACAACATTGAGCTATCAGAGTATATATAAACGGACTAAAAAACAGTAGCTATAAAAAATGTACAACTGTCAAGGGATGAGTAAACTCACAGTATACCAAAGATCATAAAGTTGTCTTTTAAAACCTGCTTGAACGTACTCGTCTACTCAAAGACTCAAAGTATTTTATCAAGGCACGAAGGGCTAGGAATGTTTTCTATCAGAAATTTATGAAATGGGCGTGCGATCATTGATGGACTATGAATAATAAGTATTATGATACTGAACCACTGAAAGCTAAGACTGGAGTATTTACTTGAATTCTAAGAGTGGATAATGATAAATTTCCTTAATTTTACTGCTACTTGCCAAACCAGCAAATTATTTCCTGAAGTTGAAGTTGGATTGGAGAATGCAAAACATATGGAACAGTGCTATCATTGTTTCATAGCCCAGACTTTCAGATAATTGATGTCACAGAAAGTAAGTAATAGACAACTTTAATAATTTTGCCAATTGTTCAGTGAATTGTCTGTTGTTTTTCAAGAATGCACAGATAAATTTGCTTTACATCTGTAGTAAAAAACAAACGAAGAATTACAAAAGGTTCAACTTCAATTGCTACTAAGGAGTTGTATAAAATATGAATAGTAAGCTATTACATACATTACTGTAATTCATCTTTCCAAAGACGTTTCATATACTGGCAGTATAAAAATGAAGTGGATGCTCATGAACTTCCGCTTGGAATTCTTAAGAGTCTAGAAGAATTTGCAAACATTAAGTACTTCTTTCAAATAATAAATTTAAGAATATTACCATAACCTTTTTAATAGTTCTCAAATAAACCATTGGCATTGAGACTCAATTGAGTAATAGATTGATATGTTTAGTCATATAAAGCTAATTTAAAAATATAGTTCAATGTGTGCTTGCATTGAAATGATAGAAACTTATCAGTCTCATAATCAAATTGATACATAGTTTGTTAAATTGCGACAGCTTGCTGTGTAAATTTGCTGTTTGCAGACTGGAAATATAAATAAAGATATTAGTGAAATTTGCAAAGAAAGAGCTTTACTAAATTGTATCATCGATATTCAAGTAAGTTTGAAAGAAGATATATCCTGGAAACTCCAACACTAAATAATTCAGATAGGAGGTAGATAATTTATAAAATTAGATGACTATATATTGGTACTATTAAATCAATATAAGATTTACCTGGAAGACTCCTCAGGCTCTGAAAGATAGTCAGCATGTACGTATCTTCTTTTTACCGAACGCCCTGGATACGAGGCTGTACATCTAGCCTGCAAATAAGCTCAGCAACCCTATGTAGCCCTATTATAGTACTGCTAGGCCATTTTCCTTTTGAATATACCCGCCATTTTTGTGCGCAGACTAAATACTCAACCAAGCGGAAGTGGTGATTAATGTATATGAAATTATTAACCCTCTGTGTGGGCGACATACTTGAATAAGAAGACAACTTCTGACTTGTGGACTATTTTGGTAAACTATAATTTCCGTGACTGAAAGTGACTTCAGGTCATATCTGATAATGTGTAAGTTACATGTGTACTATTGTTATGTTTGCAACACTGATCATGACTGATAGTTAGACACAACTACATCAGACTATATATACAGTTACAGTTTTCATTTGTAGTTCACACACACACATATATATTATATATATTGATGTGATTTTGGAAAACCACATGTTGTGCTAAAAAATTTCGAATAAATGGTTGTGTATATGCAGTTGCTACGTGGCCATTTTGTACAGTCAGTATTTTTAATGAATTTGGTATCCAAATAGTTTATGAATGGTCTTCCTGGATACTAAATATGGTATAGACCATTTTCACGAGATTAATTTAATTAATTGATAATGCATATGAAATTAATGATCTTGAGGAAGTAGAAGTTATGACAAGGCGTACAGGACAGAGTCATAATGGTGGATTCTTTAACAATGACTGATGTATCTATGCACTGTCTAGAGGCACTGGGACAAGAGTGTGTCAGTACAAGCTCATCATCATCAAACATTTGTGTCCATATTAATAGTATTGAGTGGGTCAGAGGATGCTTTAATATTAGATGATCAAAAGGTTAATTTAAATTCCATACTTGTCTACCATTGTTTGCTGTTTAATTATACTGTGTTTAATTTTTGTGTTTTCACAGCAACAAGTTTTTACTTTATCATCTTTTGAAAAATTGACCTTAACACTTATGAAATTCTGTCTTTCTCTGTTTCATCTTCCAAAAATGGCCATGTAACAACCAGATATATGCAACCATTTGTTAGAAATGTTTAAGCACACCCACACATAGTTTTCACAAAGTAGTTCAAACACATGGACACAGACATCTATATTATATATTTTAGTTTCAAACTAATACTAGTCTGATATTGCTGACGACTTTGGTAAGAGAGGAAGGGTTTGGGGATAGGACTTGTACATAAGGAATGTGGATGTGGATAGAGTATTCTTAGACCTGAGCACATGTTAAGAGAGAGAAAAACAACACAACTTTTGTAACATGCATTGTTTGTGGTGTTGATATAGATGTGTTATAATGAAGGGCCTTGTACAGGAAGGTTATATAGATATGTTTAGTCCAATGTCAACACACTATATTGAGTGTCATCAAACAGTGTGATTATCAGTTTCATAATAGAGTTGTTTTAAAGCAACATCTACACAATAATATAATACACTTCATGATAAACACCATTTTAAAATTTTGAACGGTTGCTCTCTTTAAGATAAGATTGATGTCATAATATATCCATCTTATATCAATCTTCTTTATATCATAGTTATGTTGTCCTAATAGGTTAATATGCATATCGATAATTGATATTATAAAACATAAACATAATAGAAGAACAGACCATTTTTACTAACTAATAGTGCCTTATGTCATGTATTGGTTTAAGAGTAGAGTTCCAATTTCCAGCAGCTTCAAGGACTTTATTCAAGGACTTTAATAGCATCTATTTATAGACTCATATGAATAGGTGTTAAGTGAAAAAGGAGGAGCTTGTAAGCGCATGAGGCATTTTGTGGCCTGCAAGATTTTGTAGACTGTAGAAGTCTGATATGTGCTTGTCCGTAGACTCTTCCTCTCTAAGTGAAGTATGACTTCACTTAGAGAGGAACTAGTCTAGTATGACTTCACTAGATTTAATATGCCACGTTGACGATGGCATATTAAATCATGACGATCATTAAGCATAACTTACAGCAGACAAGTTACAGTTTTCATGTTTTCATTTGTACTTCATATATATATATATATATATATATATATATATATATATATTGTTTTTAGTTCAATACTAGTACTGATTGTGAAAATTGGCGCTTATTTGTATAAGTTGTTCTTGTATTAGCAATATGGCTATTGTTTTAAGGTCTTATATCATCAATGAGAATGTTGTGTTTTTGGTTTGTTGTTTTTTGTCTACATAATATCTATACTTGCTGGATATTAAACTTACACAGGGTCTATTACCATGGCCAGATCATGTCTAGAGTGTTTGCTATTGTCAAAATATATTAGAAAAGCAGAATGTATATGTGGATATAAAATATTGCCAGCCAAAGTTGTTATTTATCCTATATACATGATTTGTAGAGAATTGTTGATCTGACTAATTTAATTGTCAAATAATAAAATGTACTGTGTATGATGACAAAATTGACTTTGTCCTGATTAAGTTGAAAGAAAGCTTATAGCAAAGCTTAAGTAATCCTCTTTCTTGTCAAGATATTCTATAATAATATTAAATAAACTATTTGAAATAATTCTCTTTGTTGTTCTATGACTATGGCCACTACTTTATCTGACCCTGGTAATGTACTATATCCCACCCTTAGCTTCTTAATTAATATAACTTTTTAGCAACATATGTGTCTTATGTTGGTCTATCAATATTGTTAATTACTAATATGTATGTTGTTAAAGTGTATAATTAAAAAAATATTTATATACACTTACTGATGTTATATAATTATTGGTTTATTTATAGCTAACATTAATTAAGCTTCCCCCGATTTTAAATTTCTAAATTTAGAACTGATGGATTTATCATAGTTAAACTTTTATTAAACTAACCCTTTTACTTACTCTAATTCCAATTTCTAAAATAGTCTTCAGTTTTACCTACAGTGCCCAATATATATAGGTTGTGTTTTTTGGTTTATATTGAGATTGTCTAGCTTTGCTGAGACAGTAAATTGATATCTTGATATAGCTATTATTCTTACACCATTCACAATGAAATGTAAATGAACATTAAAATCTCAGAGTGAGACAATGTCTATAATTTTGTAAATGCATTTTGTCATTTCAAACCCTGGTGTTTGTCATTATAGTTTTAATTTATACAATGAAAGCCCATGCAATACTGATTTACCACAAAGTCTAGCTAAATATATATAGTCAACTAGAAGCAAAAGTATTCTCTTGTTCACGACTTGATATGAATTCATGAGCAGGTACTATTTCAATGTACTAACTAAATTAATTCAGTTAATTTGTATTCATCTTATGCTCATGGTTTTGATTATTGGGCAATGAACTAAAAATAATACTTTTTTGGTTTCTAGTTGGTTTAAATTTATATTATTAAGATAACTCAATATTGGCCTACATTGTATTGATGAAACTATGGTATCAAGGACCTCAGTTGAAATGATAAAATGCTTTTTTAAGTGAGCTAGGTAAGAGCAATGTCTAAAAGTAATAAAAACTACATTTAAAAAGAAGATAACACTCTTTACAGAGGGCCACTAGATAGCAAGAGCCTCATCTATACCTTAGAAGTTATCATAATTATAGTCAATAGTAGTCTTGTCCCCTGACACTCATTTGCTAATGTGTAAAAGGGTGCTTTCTTGGTGTACAGAAGTATGAAAGCATGTATGGAGGTGTGGCTTGATGTTGCTGAAAAATTTTTAATGCGTAGTTTTAACAGAATACCATTTGTAAGTACTTAAATTCCTTTCAAGAGATAACTACATTATTTTAGCTACCATATACTGTCAGTTAAATGATATGGTGACACTATGACATGAACTTATTACCATTAACAACTACAAACTCATAATATTATTGTCACAACACTTCCCTTGAATTGCACCTTAACTTTTCTATCTTATTGAGGTTGTTGCTTGAACAAATAATTTTTTTAATAATTTGCTAATCTATTATAATGAATAGTCTATAAGCTTAACTGTTGTTTCTCAGTTTCATTAGGACACACTAATAGTAAAATGTTTAGTTAGTAAGCCTTAAACGAAGTCTGCTTACTAACGTTATATAGTACAATAATTAGTTGCTGAGATAATTTTCTAAACTTATCATAAATTTACATAAAAAATTCAGCTATCAAAAAATTTGTACCTTGATGTAATTGTATTATAAAGATTTGATGTCAATACAGATATCTTTTGGAATTAATCTAACTTTAATTCCTTTCTTTAACACAGAATTATGACAATCAAAAGGCTGTTTTTGTTATAGTAGTAATGGTAACAGTACTGCTAAGCATTATTTCATACTCTTCATGGTGGCATACACCTTTCCAGTCTGATATCTCTACACTGTCTACTGGTATATTGACTCCAACTAAACACAAAGATTATTTTGTTGTGGACCAGAAGAACTAATTGAAAATAGTAATCTTCCAGTTCGGACATTAAGTAACAATGAGAAAGCAGGCAACAATATTATGATCACTATCAGAACTACTAAGAAATTTCATCGAAAAAGATTACCAATTTTATATGATACTTGGTTAACTGTAGTAAATGGTAGTAATGTGTTTTTAGTGACTGATGGAGAAGAAGATAAATATCGGGAAAAAAGTAAAAAGTTAGGTAAGTACATAATTTGTGTTACATAATCAAGCAATAATATTGAATGACCACACTAAGATGAAAATAGAATGTAATGAAAACTGAATATCTCATAGCAATGACACATTTTAACATTTTGTCAAGTGGTCTAAAAAATGCTCTATTTATTTAATTGCTTATTTATGAAATTACTTTTAGTTTCATTTTTTTGTGGTAATCAATGAGGTAAATTAATTATTTGAAATATGTTTGTGGGATAATTTATGAAGTTATTATTTACCATCTTAGTGAGGTAACTACATTTAATAAATTAGAGAAACATTAAACTTTTAACTAAGCAATTAATGTGATTACTTAACTAAAGGCTATTTTCTTTACAAAATAATTTATTCAGGTATCAATTATATTGTTGTCTCTTGCAGACATCATCGTAAGAGGTATGCATATTTCGTTTCATTACATTATTTTAAATTTCATACAAAAGATTGACTTTGTGTTGTAAGTCTGGAGAAGAAATGGCATTAATGCACAGACCAGAAAATCAACACTATGAGTAAGTGATTATATGATATATTTGATTTTGACTATTATGAGGTGTAATTTACTATGAGTGAAAATCAAATATAATTGATATATAATTATTACATACAATGATATTACATAGTTTTGACAGCTGTAGTCAATTTTAACACTTAGATTTATTTTCTCTTCAGTTGGTTTTATCATGTGGATGGCAATGTATATGTCATTATGGGCAATTAGTTAACCTACTATCAGAGATTTCCTAAAACTAATGCTAGATACATTAGAAAAAACTTTAACTCCTTGGAAAGAGGCTTCTCTCATAAGTAATAGTCTGTAAACTTATCAGTGGCTCTAAATCTAAAAATGTCATGAGTATATGATGAGTTATTTCAATAAAAAGGAGTTTGTTTAAGATAATTATAACAATGCTGAAAAGTATACACACTAATTAGGGATACAGTTAACACATCACTTCTACAACAATCCTTATAAGTAACTTATTGAAAATATGGTACATTACATTGAAATTTATTGGTCATTACAAAAGATTATTTTTCTTTTTTAAGTTGGTTTTGTCATGTGGATGATGATGTTTATGTCATTATGGACAACTTGGTCAAACTGTTATCAAAGATGGATCCTAAAACTGAAGCTAGATATATTGGAAAAGCTGGAACTAGTTGGAAACATCCTCTTCCAGTAAGCTGTTGTTTTTACATTACTGTAATTATTATACTGTCAGTATTAAAATGAGTAAATTTTATTGCGAAAATTTATCAAATTTGGTGGATTTATCAATAATGAGATATGGTATTAGTAGGGTGGAACAATGTAGTGAACGTATCGTTCCATAATCTATCTCAGTTATCAAAGCACCTTACAAATTAATGTTTCAAAAGAAATGATATGCTCTCTTATATAGATATGGTTCTTTAAAAAAAACATCTTAATATTTGAAGCTATATATAACAAGTGTCATCAAGTAGTCATTTGTCAACTTTATTTTTGTCAAAATCTATTATATAACTATCAAGTAATATTTTCTCTCATCAAAATTATCTGCTATATGGTATAAGGTATTGTTATCAATCTATTCAAAGTTGATATATTTACTTTATAGTGTGTAATTATTTAAGTGATGAATATTTCTAATTTATCTTTAAAAATTCACACTTAAATTACTATGAGAAAATCTAATTTGCCACATTTTAGAAGTTTTACATTATCAATAATTATTTAATGAATTTTAAAATAATTTTTCACTTATGTGTTAAAATAAACATGAATGTGTCAAATATTATGTAGACTAAAACCATTATTGTAGTCTTCTTACACAGTTTAATACAGCAAATGCATGATAAATGTATAAGAGAATTATTTTCTTGTATATCTGGCCACTCAAGATTATAAAGAGTGTCTAGTTACGTCTCTTTATAAGGCCTAAGACCTATTGATAATTCCACGAGATCTATATTCCAATTTCTCATTATAGCTTCGGTTTCCAAATTTTCTTATAAATATAGAGGTCACATATCATGTATTGTAATACTTAAGCAAGTTCAAATAGTACAAATGTTAAATATATAAACCACACATCTACCAAAATTTTGTCTCCACCAATTATACCAAATAACCTATTCAACTAATTGTATACAATTCAAATTTGTATATTAATTAACAAATCATTGTGACATTTGATCTCTCTTCATAGCTTAACAAGAAACAAACATTACTAAAGGTATCACAACATATCTTTATTGACTAGATGTAACAGGACTTATGTTGTTTATAATAGACACGAATCGAACTTATCATTTTGGTGATGGTGCTATGTATTGTTTATCCAGACCTATGTTAATGAAAGTCAAACCATGGATAGGGTAAGTATAAAAAGGTTTAATTATGTGAAATTGTTAATGTTTGCATTTTTTTAATTATTACACATGCACTTACCTTACAAATCCTTGATTATACTGCTTATAAATTAGTTTTGTTTAACTGTTTTAAATATTGATGTTCATAGTACTAAACACTGTATAGCTTAATCATATAGCTATACAGGGATAGTATAGAATTATTATCTGAAATGTCAAACATTGCTAAAATAGAATGTAAAGATTCTAAAGCATTTCATACACCTTTTTCATTCTTCGTTGGTAAGCTATAAGGACAGTAGAATCCCACTTAGTATTTGTTGTCTTTTTAATATCTGGCATTGTTCATACCAGGCAGTCATATAATTAATTAGCTGACAATTTACTCAGGGCATGCACAAAGATTACATACATCCAATATGCCATCCACTACCAAGATGATTTTTCTTCATAGCAGTCCCAAGTCAACCATTGTGCTTCTAAATTAAACAAAAACCCTGCTAATCTGTTCATATAGCTGTGGTTCCCGTTGCCTTTCAGAAGATTAAGGATCCAAGCATCTTAATAACATCTCTTGGTATAGAAATATACACATTGTCCTTCCAGTTAAGACTAAAGCAGCAAGCCCCAAAGGCCAATGTTATTACATGGCAAAGCCACCAGTGCTACATAAAATGCAAACTGTAGTCCATCTTACTAGTAATTTAAACTGTGTTAATAGGGGTGTCCCAGCACATGCACAAGTCAGCTCAGGTGGCTGGGTAGAGCCACAGCTACAACACTAGAGCCTCTTTACAAAGTGTATGTCAGGGCTAGAATGCTATCACTACATATAAGTCTGAATTTGCAACTTTTTTATCCACCTTAGTCATTATACCCTTCCATTTACCAATCCAAATGAGGTGTGATCTACAGTCTGCTGGGTTCATTCCTTTGCCTTTCTTGTCTGCTGTGGTCAGAAGGTGAAATGAGGCATAACAATCTCATTATGGTAACAATTTCTACCAAGACAAAAGAGAAAGGCAGTACATACATAGTTATAATTCAGCATATGTAAGGCTTAGCTTAAGCTCCACCCTCAGATTTGTGTAGCCACTCCCCACATTGATTTCTCCAAATCCTTACTAGGCTATATGTTTTATCCTCCAACATATTCTTCATTCTCTTAAAACTTTACTATAATTATTTGTCACATCCTGTTTACAGTTTACATAAAAACTAAAAGGCTACATAAAACCACTTTATTAACACAAACAGATTTAACTGGCTTCTATATTAGATACACACAAACCAGTTAAAGTAGTGATTATGCTTATTATTATGGAGATATATTCCATAAGGGGTGGGCTCACCCCATGCTATGCTTGCCTCTCTACACACACCCTTCATGCTTTCTTGTAGTGCACAAACATAGTAAGATTTTCTGGTATATATATATATATATATATATATATAGTGCCTGTAATCACTGGACTAGAGGACATTTGAGATTCAATATTTTATAATAAAATATTGTATATATCAATTTAATTAACGTATTAATTTCTGTGAACTGAACATACCAATATTTTTGTATTTGAAATGTTCTAGCAGAGTTATAATACAATTTATACAATACTATCTTTAGGATGGAAGATATGTTTTGTTTGATTTGATATCTTAAATGAAATTAATGGTATACTCTCAGAGACATTCTATAACCAATTTTCACTGTCTTTGTTATAGGAATGGATATACAATGGCTAAAACATGTCGTAAGTCATTAGAGCCAGATGATGTGACAGTTGGACTGACTGTGGGTAAGACTATGATTTGTTCTTATAATTAAGAAAAATCATTGCCACTAGAGAGAGGGTTCTTTTTAAATGTTAATTAGTGGGAGGAGTTGACTATAGTGTTGTTCAATGAGAATGATTACCTCTATTTTGCAATAATTTTTTATTGTGCCAACATGAGACTTGGAAAAATCAGGTGACCTTTCTCTCTCTCTCTCTCTCTCTCTAGAACTATTAGCTAATGGACGGTTAACACGCACAAACTTAATCTATCCACATGGACTATTTTTGTCTCAAGAAAAGGTTGACCAAAGAACTTTAAAGCAACAGGTAAGACAAGTTATTACAATAAGTACTCTTGACATTGTCTCTTCCTCTTTAGGTTGGATTTGCTTATGGCTGTGGTCAGTTATGCTCTAAGAGTGCCTACAAAAACAATGCAATTAGAGTACCTAATGCAAAATTTTCTTTCAAAGACGACCAGTCAAGGTGCCTTTTGTTTAATTTCAAAGCAACATAATTGATCTTGTCATTTTAGGTTTAAATCACTTCACTGTTATCTTCACCCAAGTGCTTCATTGTGTAATAATTAACTAGGAAGTTCTTGATACATCACATGAATAGCTTTTTTAAACTTAATTTGAACCACTATTATTTATGTTATTAAACTTTATTTTTTATATATTTTGAAATCACAAAATTGTACTAGGGACATAAATGATGTGAGACAACATACTGTGTAATAGTTTGAAAATGATCTATCACTATCAATGATACTACCCACTATAAAGTATTTGGCAACAGTACTAATCTAAATTATTTACTGGTGACCTGATACTGTACATACGAGTGAGGGAAATTGAACTCATCAATATGAGAGGTATGTATAGATACAGTATTCATGTAGCAAGTTTTATGTAGGACGGGGAGGTTTGTTTCTTTGTCACAGATACTTCATGCATATGTAATATTGTATATAAAGGAGAATTTACCTAATAATATATATACAAACAGAAATAACAATGTAAGGGCAGTCAGACCAACTCAAACAGTACAATAAGTAAGTGCTTGAGTACTAAAAGGGAAGGAACATTCTAGAAGGTTTCACTGCATGAACTAATGTATTTACATGTGATTTTTGATCACACATATCTCATGTGTGGGTTCTAATATATTATACAGCTTTGATAGTATCACATGTGTATCACACATTAAATTAATATTCAAGACAGCTGTTTTCATTTATCACATGTATAGGATATATGTATGCAATATATGATAAACCTGTGATGCATTTCATATGTCAATCTATTTGCTTTTATATTGCAGGTATGATCATGTGTATGGCAAATAATATAAAGCCTTCATTTTCCTATTATATATATCATATTATATAATAATCATACACATAACTGCAGGTATAATAGCAGTAAGTTAATAACATTTGGATATTCATTTTACCTGAACAATGTACATAAAATTTTCATTGCATTGCAAAAGCATGCATCACAATATTTTGTATTTAATTGTAACATTAGTATAGTTATATAAAATTCTGCCACATAGTTGTAAAACAACACTCGGTAAACCAAGAAAACCTTTCCATATTTTATATTATTATTTCTTTTAAATTGTGATGTCCAATGAGGCACACTGATACACATATGTTTTCTTCATATTGTAATAACATTAAAATTATTTCATAAAATTTTTATTTATTCCTTCACTGCTATATATTTTTATCAATTGCATGATACATTCCTTTTTTCCTATGCTACACATAATGTAACTACACTACACTCTAACCTCATGTATCAATTTTTAGTTTAGTATAATAGTTTAGTTTTGTTGTGTTGTCTAATTTTTATCTGATTATGTTATATATTTCACTATTATCTATACATTCTACTTTATTGATAATTATATTTTGTTTCTTCCTATAGACTGCTTTTTGTACTATACTACTGACTGACAAAACCAGCCGACAGGAAGCCCAAAAAAACGTTTGGTTTCTACTAAAGAATTCTTCTTAGTGGCATAAAACAATATTTGATTGAATTTCAAAAGACATTGACAAAGCAAATATATTATCTTAAGTGATTTGATTCTAATAATTAATATAATAATTATGACAAATATCAAATAAAAATATAAAATTTTTACTATCAATTATTCTTCTATTCAATTGTTAGTTATAATTAATATTTTGAGAGACAGAGAGACTGAAAGAGAGAGAGAATAAGTATACAATTCTCTTCTTATTAATAACCTTTATCTCTTCCATCTACCATACATGTATATGATGAACAATAACATGCATTTTACATTTACATGTACTTAATACTAATAGCAGGGTTTGCTCATGTCCTTGGAATATAATAATGTGTAATGGTTTTCCATTTGTACTTCCAAATAGTTAGAAACATCCAAAATACATGATTTTCCATTTGTACTTCCAAATAGTTAGAACATCTAAAATACATTAAAAATTGATTTAAAGGAAGTATTTATTATAAATTATAGGAATTATAGGAATATGAACTAATAGATGGAATATGAACTAATAGATGAATGAATGGATATATGAATAAAAGGAAATGCTAAAAATATCATAAAATGCCATAACTATAATTTTTAGAAATACTATATCATTATAAAGAAGTATGTCATGCTGAAAAGGTCCAAAAGAACAAAACAGCATTATTTCATAAATATAATATAATATCACTGTATAAATACCTCAATAGCTTTGTCTTTCCTCGCAATAATGGTTCTATGTACCAGCTAGTAAAGTGAAATATTCCAACTGATTTGACAAATTTGACAAAAAAATTGAGAACCTTAAAAATGGTTTGAAGGATCAAAGGTCTAATAAAGAATCACATTTCACGAGATGTTAAAGCATTCAATCAAATAAGGTTATTTTTAGAATGCCATCAGAAGAGTATATAGTACTACAGGACAATTAAGAGATTTTGAATGGACATTTGAGTTTATTTATATAATTTACATGTGGATATCCTTATTTAACAAAACCATTCAAGGATAAAGTGAATGAGGACATTACAGTGACAGTTACTGCTGAAGCAAAATCTCTATTATATGCTTCTATCACTGAAATGATAGGTGTGTTCTTATACCTATCTGAATAGATCGATAATTTACACAATAACTAATAGGGGTATATTTTAAACTTTGAGAGTATGTATTATATATATCACACATACTTTCAAATTTTAAAAGTCTTTAAAAAAAGACACAACAGAAAGTATGCACAGAAGAAACAGAGAAGAAATGGAATTACAAGCATATAATCACTGATATCCTTCATAAAACATTAATATTAGGCATCTATATTAATATAGAAACTAGCTGTTAGCATGGCTTCTCTTCTTAACATTTTCATTAAAAATTATGTTCATGTACTTGTACAGAATGATATTTTAGATATAAGATTATGTATGAAATTCCCATTCAATATCTGATGTAACATAATAAAAACTTCATCAAAATAATGCATTGTGGAACAAACACAGCTCTTGCCTGTGCAGCGAAATATGAACCAATCAATGAGAGTGTAAGTTTCAATTGATGGGCACCTTAATTTACCATATGATAGAAACCAAAACAACAAAAAAACCAATTATTAAAAATCACATTACAAGCTGGTAATCTAACTACAGGAAGTGGTAAAGATGTGGGTCTACAGTCTTCAAAACTGTGAGTTTCAATTAATGTACATGTTATTTGGCATATGATAACAACCATTGTAACACAACCAATAACTAAGGTCTGTTCACGTTCATCTTGTTGGTAGAAAATTATCATAACTTTCTAATAACTCGACCAAATTCAAAATTTCAAAGTCAGGTGGTCTCCTGACGACCATTTGATGTCATTTTTATATGAATACGACCCAAAGAACAAGATTTGTTGAACTTTCCATAAGCAAAGAATAGGAGATGCCATTGACCACGAGGAATGTGAATTTCGTTAATCAATAAAATGGTGCTGCGTGAAGAGAGAATCAGTACGGTAAGAAATACACTCTAACTGTAAAAGTTTAATCATATAGATAGGTGAATAAATTGAATATAACTATTGTGTATGAGAATGAATACAAACAGAAATATTACTGAAATCAGACTTCAATAACAAAAATTTATAAAAGTTATGACAGTGGTAATACATTGTCTAAAAAATCTTGATCAAAGTTTTTAAAACCTCTGTTTAGTTACGCCTTCCATCAGTACATAATGTTTGTGTAGGCTCTGTTATTTTTTGTAGTGCTTCATCTATTAAACTGTCTGTCATCTTTGTCCATCATGTCATCATCAGTGTCATTGTTATCATCATCGTCACTATCATCTTCTCCAAGTTCAATTATAAATTCTTCCTCAATTCTGTCTTTTTTAAAGTAATCATTTTCTATGTCCACAACATGTCTACAAAAATTCCTCCACATGTCAGTTGTTGTATCCATCAGGTGTAGGCCATTCAATTTCTGGTAAGTTGTATGTCTTATTATGTTTAGCTACATAGCCTTTCACAGAAGCCAATGTTAACACTGACTATTGGATTGAGTTCACAATGGGCTACTAGTAACCTTAAAAAACTGTATGTCATGTGTATGTGCTGCTTCATCAGTAAGGTACAAAGGTGCTGGTCTGTTGTGTGTTTTACTTTCTCTAGTAATGTCTTTTAATGTCCTTGTCATCATATCTATGTTATGTTCATCTAACCATCTTTAATATCATCTTTTGTTTGCAGTTCTTGGAAGTTTGTCCTTTTGTTTGTTATGGTATGAAGCATTGTCTAAAACTTTCACAGATGTTGATGGAATGTTTAGAAGTAGCTGTTGTATGTGTAAACCATTGTATAAAGTGTTCTGAGTTCATTTCGTCATGATAGGCTGCTGAGTTTGTTTTAGACCTAAAAACCAAACCCAACATCCACTCCAACAACATGAACCACAATCAATTGTTGACCTTTCCCACTTGGCACCTTCCATCCTCCTTTACCATTGACGTCTACCCAAATATGTTCTTTACAGTGATATGTGTTTACTCATGTTTCGTCAGTATAGATTATTGTCAGGTAGTCATTTCTTAGTTTACGTATTGTTTACAAGTATGTATGTCTTTGTTCCAGTAGTTCATATATGTATTGTTTATTATCTCTTTTCTTGTATGAAAACCCCAAATCTCGCAGAACGTTGTATAGACAAAACCTACCACCTCTGAAAACTCCATCCTCTAAAATAGTAGTCAATGTGGGATATTGTCGTTGTGTGTGTAAAAGCTATGAACAGTACACATCGTATTACTTCTTTATTATTAAAAGAGTCTGGATTCACGCGTACCCTAGATGTTGTGTATCATTTAACAGGAGTCAGTAATATACCTTCTCAAGAAATACATTTGTTATGAATGTTATACACACTTCTTATTGAAACACCTGTAGCCTCTGCTGCAAATTCTACAATTCTCTCTCTCTCTCTTTAATTGAGCTTCCTTTTCTTTTTCTCTTACTCAAAGAACTGCCTTACTTTTTTCAATAACATATTTGGTTTGTGATGTCAATCTAACCTCCTTCCCAAGCTTCATAGCTACCTTATGTATAGGCTGGGCTCTTGATTACTGGAGAAAGATGAGCTGCTTTCTCAATCCATTGCTAGATAAACTATTGCAAATTTTATTAATATTTTATAACTTAATGTAGATATAATTCCTAACTTACAGATTTGCCAAGAAATGTTTTACAAGAAAAAGATACTCTACGCACACGCACACACGTGATACGCCTGTCACTTCAAAGAACATCACCCACCATAAGCATTTTATTTGTGCTACTTACACCCACTACTATAATAGCAGACTGTAGCAAGTTCACATCATAAGCTGGATCAAGACAAAAGACATAATGTACAAAAGGAAAACTGGAACAAGAACACTAAAAAGACCAGTCAAAATAACGTTCTTCACGTATCTCAACTCCTCCGACTAACTCCATGCTTCATCGGCTGGATCTAACCATAGATAGTATAGACTTACGTAACCTTAGGTTTACGTAGTCTATACTATCTATGATCTAACATTGCCGACAGGATGCTCCGCCTCTCGTTGATTACTTCCGCGCAACTGTACCACCCAGCAACCAAATCCCCTTTTAGTTATGATAATAGTCTTTCTTTGAGTGATCGACATATTGAATGACAAGAAGACAAACTTCTGGACTTGTGGGCGTTTTCGTGAAACTATTTCCATGACTGAAAAGTGACTGTAGGTCATATCTAATAATCTGTGAGTTACTTGTCTACTATTGTTGTGTTTACTACACTGATTCATGGACTGATAGTTAGACATAACCTAGATCATACTAGCTACAGTTTTCATTTGTAGTTCACACGCACATACATCACTCAATACTCTGTCCGAATGTGAATAACTTTGTTGTTTTACGTGGGGTGGTTCTTGGTGTAACTTCACTCTGATGACATCATCATTAATGACAGGTAGTGATGTCATCATATATGATGACATCATCTAAATCCATCACCTACACCCTAAACCAAACCTTGTGACATATAGTGATGTCATCATCATAGTACAAGTTACATCATCATAGAAGTTACACCAAGAAGGACCCTTTACGTGTGATCGACATGGGACTGCACCAATCAATTCAGTTTGCAAACACGCATTTTATATATAAACTTTGGCTCTCTAACACTACTAGAAGGTAGCAAATTATAAAACTCCATTTTCAATGGCATACCTTTGACATACTTCAAATTATACACCTTTGAGGATTTAATAAATAACAAGTCAGCTATCTGTCACATGGCAATTCAAAATTACAATTCTAATTATATAAAACAGATGTTCTAATATAACAATTATTATTATTAAAATAATAACCAGGTATTGTCTATTTGATTTAAGGCAGCTATAAAGCCACCAAGGTTCTGAAATGTTCAAAATCATCAACTAAAGGTGTTATTTCAGAGACCTTGACCCCATTTATACCTGTTGAGTTCCTCGAATTGTCATAGAAATTCTCCTTTGTTTGTGATCTCAGTCTCTTTCCCTTTGGTATCTTCACAAACACGAGAGAAAAACGTGGTGTGACATCCACGTGAACAAATAATGAATATAATTAAAATGTAGCTAATTGCATATAGTAGGAGAGGAAACACCTCACCTTACATTCCATGTATAAAACACCTTTTTAAATGAAGGGCTCTTCTCAACTTGGACAGAGTATAGTACTAGTCTGGTGTTGCCAATCCTTTGCTAAAAGAGGAAGGGTGTAGGGACAAACGCATATAGGACTTGTACAGCAGGAATACAGATGTTGATAGATCATTCTTAGACCTGATCACATGTTAAGAGAGTAAAAAACACTACACAGCTGTCATAATATACACTTGTTGTGGTGATGATCTTTAAAATAGATGAACAGACCAACTTTTTACTTACTAGTGTTGCCTTGTGTCAAGTACTGTTTTTAGAGCAGAGTTTCTAGCAGCTTCAAGGACTTCATTAGACATCATAACTCACTTGGAATAGGTGTTGGTGAAAAAGAAGGAGCTCATAGATGCATGATGCATTACTGTGGCCTACAAAAATTTTGTAGGCTATAGAATTCCTATATGTGCTTGTCCACAAACCCTTCCTCCCTTTCCTCCCTTAGTGAAGTGTTGACAATGCCATACAAGATCATGAGTGATTTCCAAATTTATAGCTGTTGGATTTATCCTTGTTAAACTTATAATATTCACATCAAGATATTAATTTACTGTCTCAGTTAAGCTATACTATATGACAATTTCATTATGAATCAAAAAACATATACCTATATATATATGGGCCACTACAGGTAAAATTAAAGACTATTTTAGGGTATTGTAAGCAAAAGTATTTTCTTGCTCATGAATTCATATGAATTCATGAGCAGATACTATTTCAACTAAACTAACCTAGTTTTAGTTTAGTTGAAATAGTGTCCATCTCATGCTTATGGTTTCAAAACTTAACTAAAAATATGTATTTTGGCTTCTAGTTGGCTTAAACTTACACATATTCAATTTATACTCTGTCCATGTTGAGAAGATTTACCTAGACATGTGAAATAACTTTGTCGTTTTCACGTGGTATCGACAAGGGACTTGCACCAATTGATTCAGCTTGCAAACGTGTATTTTATATATAAAATTTGGCTCTCAAGTGCCATGAGAAAGTAGCAAACTATAAAAATCCATATATTTGCAATGGCATACCTTTGACATACTTCAAATTGCACACCTTTGAGGATTTAATAAAATAACAATTTTCCCCTTGAGAAGTCAGTCATCTGTCACGTGAAAAATTGTAAATTACAATTTATGAACAGATGTTCTATTATAACAATTATTATTATTAAAATATTAACCAGGTATTGTCTTTTGTGATTGAAGACAGCTATAAAGCCACCAAGGTTCTGAAAAACCTTTTAACAAAGAAGGAAGACTGAGAATGCCTGATAGAGGTAGTAGATTTTCCATCTGATGGCTTCACGATCAAAATCATCAACTAACAGGCGTCTTTTTAGAGATCTTGAGTCCGTTTACACTGCTGAGTTCTTCAAATAGTCATAGACACTCGCAACAACCTCCTTTGTATGTGATCTTAGTCTCTTTCTCTTAGGCATTTTTCAAACACGAGAGAAAAACGTGGTGTGTTTGCATGACATGCAAATAATGAATACACTTAAAATTTTACTTCAGCGCTAATTACTTTTAATAGGAGAGGGAATACCTCACCTTACATTCCATGTATAAAACACCTTTTTTAATGAAGGGCTCTTCTCAACCTCGGACACAGTATAGACTATATAGTTTGGCTTTGTGGTAATGCAATATATACTTGGCCTACATTATATTTGATGAAACTATAGTAACAACTACCTTGGTTGAAATGATAAAATACTTTCTTAAGTGAGCTAGGAAAGGATGAGTGTCTAAGGCAGTAAGGCTAATAAAACTATTGTTAGAAAGTGAACATGACACTCTTCACACAAACTGTATCCCACCCTTAATTTTTTAATTATACACATTAGCAACCTATGTGTTAGGTTATTCTATATCAATATAGTCTATACGATATATGTCCCTAAATTCATATCAATGACCATGCCTACCGTGCTGTATCAATTATTGTATAGCATACTAACTATATATGTTGGTAATTTGTGGTCTGCCAGCTTTTGACACCATAAGATTATATTTACATTTTTGCTCTACAACTAGCATCTACAACTTTAAACATTGGTGTTACATTAATATCTTTAAAAGATTAGAACATTTAAATATTTCATTACTTAACATAATGGTTTGCAGATATCATGTAAGTTCAGCCATAGTTTCCTCTGCAATGATAACAGCACCATGTGACAAAAATGCAAAGGCACGGGGAAATTTCTCCTGACATTTTCCACCTTTTTGAGCCTTTTAATTGAAAATTTTTCAGAAAGATACTGTCATGTTTCTCTTTCAGGTGTTTATGTTTGTTACCATTTTTCTGATTATTAATAGAATTGTCATGAGAAATATCGTCAGTGAGAGTTTTTGAGCAGCTAAATTGGAGTTGGCTTTGTTTTAATTGAATTATAGTTTAAATTACAAAACTCATAATATTATTATCACAAATATTTCAGTTAAATCGCACCTCAACTTTTCTATTTTAGTGAGGTTTGTTGCTTGAAAATATTTTATTTATAATAATTTACTTATTATTATAATCAATAAATAGTCTATAAGCCTTAATAGTTGTTTCTCAGTTTCAATTAGGACACATTAGTAGTAAAATGTTTAGTTTGTTAGCCTTAAATGAAGTCTGCTTACTAATATCATTTTAGTCAATAACTAATTTCTGAGATAATTTTCTAAAATTATCATGAACTTACATATCATGATAATTGTTGAATGATAGAGAAGACCAGTGAAGACCTGGTCTTCTCTATCATTCAACAGACCATTATTAATTATGTATCCTAACTTTTTCTTTGATGGAAGTAGCCCTCAAAATTTAAGCTTTCACAAAATTTGTATCCTTGTGGTAATTGTGTCACAAAGATTAATGTCAAAACAATATCCTTTGGGAATTAATTTAATTTTAATTACTTTCTTTAAACACAGAATTATGATCATGACAAGGACATTTAAAGCTGTTTCGATTATAGTAGTAACTGTAACAGTACTGCTAATCATTATTTCATACTCATCATGGTGGCCCATGAGGACATGGTATTATTATCAGTATCATCATTAAATAATATTAAGACTACAAACGAAACAAAATGATCAGCAGTTGAAAACAAAATTGTTAATATTATTACATCTACTCTCCTTCTCCGACTGTTTTCCACTTTCCAGTCTGATATCCCTACACTGTCTACTGGTACATTGACTCCAACTAAACACAAAGATTATTTTTTGTTGTGGACCAGAAGAACTAATTGAAAATAGTAATCTTCCAGTTCGGACATTAAATAACAATGAGAAAGCAGGCAACAATATTATGATCACTATCAGAACTACTAAGAAATTTCATCGAAAAAGATTACCATCTTATATGATACTTGGTTAACTGTAGTAAATGGTAGTAATGTGTTTTTAGTGACTGATGGAGAAGATGATGAATATCGGGAAAAAAGTAAAAAGTTAGGTAATCTACATTATTTGTGTCATTATTGTTTACATAATCAAGTAATAATGTTGACAGATTTTACTAGGATCAGAATGAAATTGAATATCTCATAGCAATGACACATTTTCACACTTTGTCAAGTGGTCTAGAAAAGTAGTCTATTATTTAATTGCTTATTAATGAAATTTATTTTTTTGAGATAATCAATTAGATTAATTATTTAAGTTATATTTGTGAGAGAGATTTTAAGAATTTTTTTCCATCTTAGTGAGTGTGATGTAACTACATGTAATAAATTAGAGAAACATTAAACTTTTAAACTAAACTTTATATTGTTATTTACTAAAAGGCTTTTTCTTTACAAATAATTTTTATTTAGGTATCAATTATATTGTCGTCTCTTGGGGACATGATTATAGAGAGTATGCATATTTTGTTTTATTGCATTATTTTAAATTTCATACACAAGATGGCGTTTGGTGTTGTAAGTCTGGAGAAGAAATGGCATTAATGCACAGACCAGAAATCAACACTATGAGTAAGTGATTATATCGATATATTTGATTTTAACTATTATGAGGTGAAATTACTATAGGCTAAAATAAAAATTATATAAATTATTATTACATGCAATGCTATTACATAAATCAAACTATTGGTTTGACAGCTGTACTCAATTAACGCTTAGAATTGTTTTTCCTTGTTCAGTTTTTTGTCATGTGGATGATAATATTATGTCACATCATGAACCATTTGGTTAACCTATTATCAAAGATGGATCCTAAACTTGAGGCTAGATACATTGGGAAATTTTAAAACTTCATGATAAAAGCCTTATGTGATGGTCACAGATACAATAAGTCATTTCATGAAAAGTGATAATAATACAATGCCAAAAAGTCCATAAAGCTAATTAGGGATACAGTTACACACTCACTTCTACACAACAATCCTTACAGTAATTTATGAAAATATGGTACATTACATTGAAATATATGGTTTATTAGAAGGTTATTTTTTTTCTTTTTTAAGTTGGTTTTGTCATGTGGATGATGATGTTTTATGTCATTATGGACAAAAAAACTGTGTCAAATGGGTTATCAAAGATGGCTCCTAAAACTGAAGCTAGATATATGTTGAAGATCTGGAACATACTGGAAACATCCTCTAAGCCAGTAAGTGGTTGTTTCACTATGAGTAATGTAAGTATAAGGATGCGGGATGTCAATATATAATGGAGTATATTTGGCCAGGGGGAAAATACTCAAATTTGGTGAGAGTTGTATTTCATTTGCCAAATACAAATTATTAATAATTTATTGAAATGTGGGGTAGTAGTAGGGGAGCAAGTAGTGACATATGTTTCCATAATCTATCCTCAGATGTCAAAGCACCTTACAATAAATAATATTTAAGCCGCCTCCCTATGTGGATATGGTCCTTTCAAAAACATCTTACTTTTGAAGCTATAACACATTGTCATCAAGTAGTCATTCATTAAATTTATTTCACCAAATATATTTAATAACTCTCGCCAATATCTTCGCAGACTTGTCAAATTATCTGTTATAAGGTACTATTATCAATCTATTCAAAGTTGATATATACTTTATAATGTGTGTTAATTATTTAAGTGATGACTATTCTAATTTATCTTTAAATGAATACTCAAATTTACTTTTAAAATCCCCAGGTTTAAAGTTTTCTATTATAAATTTAATAAGTTATTTTCATTTATGTGCCAGATAAATGTGAAGTGTCAAAACATGATGCAGATTAAAAACCCTTACCATGTCTTCTTACACATGTTCAAGGGACAATATGTGGCATACATACTATATACAAGAGAATCATTTCCTGGTATATCTAACCACTCAAGACTATAGAAATGTGTCCCCAGTCATGTCTGTTACAAGTAACTGAGTGCTTATCGATATTCATGAGATCTACATTCCAATTTCTCACTATAGCTTTGTACCCACAGATACTTCTTATAAACTTTGAAATCATATTTCATGTATCATAAACACTTCAGCAAGTTCATCTAGTACATGTTAAAATAATAAATCAAACTTCCAACAAAATTTGTCCCCAAAAATTAATGAAATAACTTGTTCTTCACTAATCATGAAAATTATGACTTACAAATTTACCAACTAACTGTAGTGATATATTAATTAATACTTACATCTGATCTATTGGTTTCTGCTGCTTTAACAAATTGAAGTGAAATGGAAATAAATAGACCACAAATTAGGAATTTTACTAAAATTGAAACAGAACATGTAAAGATGTTCTACTAATTGTGTACATTCAATTTTGTATATTAAATTAATAAATTATTATGATGTTTGGTTCCCTTCTTTGTAGCTTGACAAAGAAACAAACATTACTGAAGGTATCCATATATGTTTATATGACTAGATGTAAGAAGAGCTATGTTTTGTTATAATAGGACACCAAGCCGAACTTCTCATTTTGTTGTTTGGTGCTATGTATATGTTTATCCATACCTATGTAATGAAAGTCAAACCATGGTTCGGGTAAGTATTAAAAGTTTAATTATTTAATTGTTAATTTTTGTATTTGTTTAATTATTGCATATGCATGATTCATACTCTCATCTTTTTTTTCCATGGGCATAAGGATGAAAATTAGGTATAATAACCTCATTATATATGGTATAATAATTTCCTCCAAAAGAAATGGACATCTATACATTTACATTAATAATTCAGCATAGGCAGAGCTTAGTTTAAACTCCCAACCCTTAGCCTTCTGTGGCCCACTCACACACACACTGATTTTTTCAAATCCTTCTAGTGGATGTGTTTGGCAGGTCTCTTTGTTCATCATCCTTTTAAAACTTTCATTTGCCACATTGTGTTTACAGTTTACAGAAAAAAAACCACTTTATTTATATAACAGTTGTAATCTTAATTTGGCTTCCATATTGAAACATTATAAACCAGTAAAAGTACTGATTATACTCGTGTATTAGTGGGAAATGTTTGAACAAGGGGTGAGGCTCACCCTATGCTCTGGTTTCCCACATGCATTCCCATAGTGCTCACACATAGTCAAGATTTTTCTGGCAAGTATATACTACACCTATAATCACTGAATTATTAGTATACTTTCAGAGACATTCCATGGTAATTTCTACTGTCTTTATTATAGGAATGGACCTACAATGGCTAAAAAACATGTAATATGTCACTAGAGCCAGAGGATGTGACAGTTGGACTGACTGTGGGTAAGACTATGATTTATTCTTATAATTAAATAAATCCTTAGCACTAGAGATCGGTTCCTTTAAATGTTATTTAATAGGAGGAGGTGACTACAATATTATTCCATTAGAAATTTTTACCTCTATTTTGTAAAATGTTTTTATTGTGCCTGCATAAGACTTAGAGAAAATTCAAGTGTTCTTTCTCTCTCTCTCTCTAGAACTACTAGCCAATGGACGGTTAATACGCCACACATTTAATCTATCCCATGGACTAATTTTTGTCTCGAGAAAAGTTTGACCCAAAGAACTTTAAAAAGCAACAGGTAAGACAAGTTATTACAATAAGTGCTCTTGACATTGTCTCTTCCTCTTTAGGTTGCATTTGCTTATGGCTGTGGTCAGTTATGTTTTGTGCCAGCCTACAAAAACAATGCAATTAGAGCACCTAATACAAAATTTCCTTTCAAAGACCGACCGGTCAAGGTGCCTTTGTTTAATTTCAAAGTAATGTAATTGATCTTGTCATTTTAGGTTTAAATCACTTCACTGTTATCTTCACCCAAGTGCTTCAATGTGTAAATAATTATAAAGTTCTTGATTACATTACTTCAATAATTTATTTTAATTTAATTTGAAACTACCATTATTTATGTTTTCAAAGCTTGTATTATTATATTTTTAAAAATCCTAAAATTGTACTAGGTCATAGATCATACAAAACTGTGCAACACTGCAATATAATAGTTTTGAAATTGCATTGACCATACATGCGGAAGGAATTGAGGTCATCAGTCGTAAGAGAGATATATATGGAAACGGTATTCATGTGTTAAGAATTATGCAAGACTTGGAGTTTGTTTCTTGAGTTGCATAGACTTTATGTAATATTGTAGTACAAAGGAGAATACTAATAGACAAGCAAAAATAACAATGATGAGGGCAGTCAGACCAACTCAAACAGTACAACAAATAAGTATAGTTAAGTACAAAAAGCAAATGAACAGTCTAGAAGTTGCTATGCATGAATTAATGTATTTACTTTAAACTTACCTGTGATTTATGATCACACTTGTGTCATATATGAGAATTAATATATGATTTAGGTTTGATAGTATAATATATGCATCACAAAAATAATATAGAGACCACTTGTTTTCATTTACTACATATACATATCATAAATGTATACAATATATATATAATACACTTGTGATGCATAATACAGGATAATGATGTTTATGTTATCATGGACAATTTGGTTAAACCCCCCCCCCCGCCCCTTATCAAAGATGGATCCTAAAACTGAAGCTAGATACATTGGAAAATCTAACTGGAAACAACATCTGTCAGTAAGTTGTTGTTTATATATTACTATAATACAAGCGCAAATCATGCAGTTATTATAATTACAATGGTATATTTAGCAGGGAAAAAATTATCAGGGCTGCATTTTTATTTCAAAAAGTTTATCCTCTAATATTTTATTGAGATATGGTATAGTAGGTGGAGCGATTAGTGACTTTTATATTTCCATAATCTATCTCGTTATCATGGCACTGTACAAAATTATTTTTTCAAATGAAATAATATTCTTCTCTATATGGATATGGTCCTTTTAAAAAACATTTTAACATTTGAAGCTATAGCAGTTGATATCAAGTAGTCATTCACAAATTTATTTTCATCAAATCTATTTATAACTATCAAACTAATATTTTCTCTCATCAAAATTATCTGATATTTGGTATAAGGTACAATTATCATTCTATAGTAAGTTGATATTTGCTTTATAATGGTTAATTATTTGAGCGATGAATATTCTAATTACCTCTCAATTCACAGCTTAAAATTATTACAAGAAACTCTAATTTGCCACAATTTAGAAGTTCTACATTATAAATTTACTCAATTTTCATTTATGTGCCAAGATAAACGTGAATGTGTCAAAACATTATGCCAGATTAAAACTCTTCCCATGTCTTCTTATACATGTTCAATACAATATGTGCATATTGTATTGAACATGTCTAAGAAGACATGGTAAGAATGATCGATATACAGAAGAATTATTTTCCTGTATATCTGGCCACATAAGACTATAGAATGTGGCCAGTCATGTTTCTTTACAAGTGTCTGAGGTCTATCGATAAGTTAAGTTCAAATTTCTCACTATACCTTGTAGGTATCCTGTAAAACATAGAAGCCACACATCAGCAAATTTCAAATCTATACATATAGTACATAAGAAATAATTATACCACACCCACACCATAATTTATCTCCAACAATTATACAAAACAATGAAATCGTGACAATTAAATTATGACTCTTAAATTTTACCAACTATACAGTATATATAATTAATACATTACATATGAGCTACTGATTACTGCTGATTTAAACCAAATTGAAGGTGGGAAATAAATAGACACACAATTACGAATTTTATATTGCTAAAATTTAAGTAGGATTTATTAAGAAGTTCCATTAATAGTGTACAATTCAATTTTATATATTAATTAACAAAATCATTGTGACCTTTGATCTCTTCTTCTAAATTAATTATTACATAAATTTATGATGTTGATGAAGGTTTAGGTACATTATTTAGGTAAAATGAATATCTCAATGTTATTAACTTACTGCTACATTTATGACCATACCTGTGATTGATGTGTATGTTTTGTTATATGATATGATGTCATAGGTAAAGTGAAGATTTTATACTATTTGCAATACCTTTGCTGATCATTACTGTATTATGCGTCACAAGCATATATTGTATACATTTTTGATATATATGGATAATGAAAAACAGTGGCTTGTATATTAATTTGTGATACAATATCAAACCTATAACACATATTAACATTCACATATGAGATAAAAATTGTGATCAAAAATCACACATAAAGTAAATACATTAATTCATACATTGCAACCTTCTAGAATGTTTATTTGCTTTTTGTACTTCCATACATGCTGTTGGTCCTGACTTCCCTTGTCATTGTTATTTTGCTTGTCTATTATTAAGTATTTTCCCTTGTATACAATAAAGTCTATGCAACTCAAGAAACAAACTCCAAGTCTTGCATATAATTCTTAACATTTTGTATGATATATGACCTAGTACAATTTTAGGATTTTAAAAAATATAATAATATATGTTTGAAACTTTTCTGTAATTGATGTAATCTAACTTACATTGTACATGGATATCTGTAAGTACTCCACAGATGAGTTCGTTACAGTTGTAGTATTACCTTGATTACATTCATCTTCACTACCAGAAGTGTGCAGAACCTGTTAACAAAAGAAATGATTAATATATTATGAGATATTTATATACATTGCACATAAATTGGCTACACTATAACTAGGCCCTATCCCCCTACACTTTTAAACCTTTAACTAAACCTTAAACTGATAGCAAACTTGGTCATGAGAGGAATAATGTATACATGTAAATACCTTTGTCAACTTCAACAAGATTGACCTCTTGATTGCTTTTCCAATGAACTATCAGTCTTTCAATACTTGTAATTGACGATCAAAAATGGACATGTAATGCTCCACTAGCAACAGAAGCCAGCTCTACGGTAACGGTACTTTTCATGTTGACTAAGCTTACTTTTTCTCTTCAAACTTAATTCAACTACCGTAAGGGTACAAATTTTCAAGGGTTTTAAATTTTTCGTGTTTTTTTTTAATTTTTGCTTTATTATTTTAATTTCGTGGGTATTAACTTTCGTGTTTAGTGGGTGTGAAGTATTAATTAATGGGTGTGGTATCAGGGACATGTGCTGTGAACACAAGTGTGATTTTCGTGAAGTATGGTTAGCTATTCCTATGAATCCATGGTGGAGAGGTTACCATATATACAAGAAAATCTGGGAGACAGTTGGACGGAGAAGTACTTCATTGTAAAAGAGAAAGAAGTAACTTATAGGATCCCTTTGTGTCATTGTGTGTGGGTGGGATAAAAAGTTAACTTCGAATGATAAAACAACAACCCACAATACAGGGAAATTAATCTCCTCCACGAAAATTTATACCCTTATGGTATATCAAAAGATGGTTCAACTGATGAGCTAGTGAATAGCCTTTGAGTAGCTCTGTAGTATGCATATGTCCACCGTCACGTTAATTGTACTGTGAATAAAAATCATTATCATCACCTCAGATTGTGACAATTGCCCTTACCAAGTTGATCCCCCTTTCCTGTAGCCTTGAAGGACTGCCCTCCATACAGTAGTACTTTATCTCGTAATATTTTAGTTCAGGCTTGAGTTATTTTTCCGACCTTTTCTTTGCAGCCATAATAGTTCTGGTGTCTCGTTTCCAAAATTCCACAAAGTTTACTGATTTATAATCGTTCAGTTTGGTCTCAGTTCTGTTAAAAGATAGAGCCATTCTCAATCACGTGCACCAATGTTGCTAGGCAACGGTCAAATTTAACCCTTTATTCACTGTTACCGGTAACGTACATAATTCACGTACAGCGTACATAATTTCACTACAATAGTTTCATTATTTTATTGTGCAGAATTGAAAACTCTAATTTTAGCCATTTTCCATTATTACAATGTAATAAGCTGATATATACAAAACATACAAGCACATGTTCATATTTGGTTTTGAACGTTGTTTCACATTCATAAAATAAACAACTCAATAATAATATTGAAAGGTTTATATAACCTTCGTCGATTTCTGCGTGGGCGACGTACTTGAACGACGAGAAGACTACCTTGTGGGCTATTTTGTAAACTATTTCTGTGACTGAAAGTGACTTCAGTCATATTTGATAATCTGTGAGTTACATTTCTAGTATTGTTGTCTTTGCTACACTGATCATGACGATATAGTTGGACACAACTACAACAAAACTATATAGTTACAGTTTTAGTTCAATACTAGTACTGATTGTACATATGAAAAGGATATGATCACATTACAATTGTATTGAAATCATGCAACACAGCTCTGGAGAGCAGCTACTATGGCTGCTTAATTTAATTGTTTTTGTATGCCTATATCTGTGAACAAACAGGGACTATGGCCAGATCATGTCTGTAGTGTTCTATCTTGTCAATATTGGAAAAGCAGAATGTGTATATGTACATGTGTTTAGTTATAGTTAAAACGGATGACCTGCTCATCAGGTACTGGTGAATGGTGTATTTTGGGTTTATGTCAAGATCATCCTATACTGATGTGGTCCATATCTTTACAATCATGCTGTAGTATTATTTATACTGCCAAAACCTGTTTATTATTATTCTATATTTACATAGTTTTGTAGTGAATTGTTGGTAGCAAATTGTTGACATGTTTATACTAATTCAATTGTCAAATAATGTATTGTATATGATGAAAAATATTGACTTTGTCTTTATCATGTTAAAAGAAGCTTGTAACAAAACTTATAAATGATCCTCTTCTTGTCAAGAGATTTCAAATAGTATATTAGTATTAAATATACTATATTTGAAATAATTCTCTTTCTTGTTGTATGACTATAGCTACTGTTTTATATGACCTGGTGATGTACTATATATCCCACCATTAATTGTTTAATTATACACTTTGACAACATTTTGTTTTATGTTAGTCTATTAATATTGGTGATTACTAACAAATACGTTGTTTGAAATGTTTAAAATTATATAAGATTGTTGTATGTTGCAGGAAAATAAAGAATATGATAGCTACACTGCTGAGATCATTATCTGAAATTCTGTATGTACATATGATAAACTCAATACAGGTCTATGTCTCAATTAATTCCAAATGTAAAGCGCTAGAGTACAGGATAATTACTCTATAGGACAATTTGAAATCCACATTGCCACAGGATAATTGTGCAATAGACTACATGACTACAGGACAATCTCAATATAAACTAAAACATGACTTTAGGTCACTTCAGGTAGATCTGAAGACTATTTGAGATATTGGAATTAGAGTATATAAATCAAAGACGTCAAATGAAATGTAAATGAACAGTAAAAAACTCGGTTTGAGGTAATATTTATAAAAGCATTTTGTTATTTCAAAACCTATGTGTTAATTACTAGTTTCAATTATACACTGAAAGCCCATTCAATACTGTGTTACTACAAAGTCTAACTTAATATGTATAAATCCAACTAGAGGCAAAAGTGTTTCTCTTACTTATGAGTATGACTTCATTTCAAGCTTGAATTCAATAAAGGTAGCATTTATTACAAGCTACTCTATGGAGTTTTACTAGCCTATTCTTGTCACTCAACAGTCATTATTAATTAAGTAGGCGACTTCTGTGATGGAAGTAATCCACAAAATTTAAGACTTCACAAGATTTGTACTCTTGTGGTAATTGTGTCATAAAGATTAATGTCAAAACAGACATCTTTTGGAAATTAATTTAACTTTAATTACTTTCTTTAACAGAGAATTATGATCATTAAAAAGGCTGTTTCCATTATAGTAGTAACTGTAACAGTACTACTAATGATTATTTCATACTCATCATGGTGGCATGAGGACATTGTATTATTATTGGCATCATCATTGAATAATGTTAAGACTGTAAATGACAACAAAGTCAACAGTTGAAAACAAAACTGTTAATGTTATAACATCTAGTCCTTCTCCAAAATTGGCTAAAACAAAACACAAAGATTATTTTGTTGTGGACCAGAAGAACTAATTGAAAATAGTAATCTTCCAGTTCGGACATTAAGTAACAATGAGAAAGCAGGCAACAATATTATGATCACTATCAGAACTACTAAGAAATTTCATCAAAAGAGATTACCAATCTTATATGATACTTGGTTAACTGTAGTAAATGGTAGTAATGTGTTTTTAGTGACTGATGGAGAAGATGATAAATATCAGGAAAAAAATAAAAAGTTAGGTAAGTACATTATTGTTATATGATCAAGCAATATTATTGAAAGAACTCACTAAGATTGAAAATAAAAACTGAATATCTCATAACAATGACACATTTTAACATTTGTCAAGTTGTCTAGAAATGTCTATTTATTTAATTGTTTATTTATGACATTATTTTAGTTTTAATTTTTTGAGGTAATCAACAAGATAAATTAATTATTTAATTATATTTGTGAGATAAGTTATGAAATCATTTTCTATTTAGTAAGGTATGGAATATTGAACTTTATAAGTTAACTAATTAATATGCTAATTTAGTAAAAACTTATTTCCTTTACAAATGAATTATTTAGGCATCAATTATTAATATTGTTGTCTCTTGTGGACATGATTATTGGAGGTATGCATATTTCATTTCATTACATATTTTAAATTTCATACACCAGATGGAATTTATGTTGTAAGTCTGGAGAAGAAATGGCATTAATGCACAGACCAGAAAATCAACACTATGAGTAAGTGATTATATGATATATTTGATTTTAACTATTATGAGGTGTGATTATTATAGGCTACAAATAAAAAATTAATAAATTATTATTACATGCAATGCTATTTACATAAATCAAACTATTGGTTTGACAGCTGTACTCAATTAACACTTAGAATTATTTCTTGTTCAGTTGGTTTTGTCATGTGGATGATGATGTTTATGTCATCATGAGAATTTGATTACCCTATTATCAAAGATGGATCCTAAAACTGAAGCTAGATATATTGGAAGAGCTGGAAGTAGTTGGAAGCAAACCTTGTTTAGTAAGTTATTTATATATTACTGTAAGTATAATACATATCAGTTATCATAATTATAATGGAATATTTAGCAGTGAAAACAATTATCAAATTTGGTAGGTTGCATTTTATTTGCCAAAAGTATATCCTCTAATATTATATTGAGATGAGGTATCAGTTGGTGGAGCAAGTAGTGACTATATATTTCCATATATCTATCTCAGATCATGGCACTGTTACAATTTGGTCAGTACATGTTCCTTTACAAGTGCCTAGGCTGTGTATCGATAACTTCTTAGACTAAATTCAAATATCTCAGCTTAGGTATCCCATATTGTGTTTATAAATATTGAATCACATCTCAGCCAGTTTAAACTAGTACTATGTGAAATAATTAACCACACCCCACAAAAAATTGGGGTCTCCAACAATCTAAACAATAAGCTTTTTCTCTTCATGTTAATACAAAATAATGACTCTCAAATTTTACCCAATTATATGGTATTCTATAATTAATAGATTTATTGTTCGGAGGTATTGGTTACTTGCCTCTGGCTTAACAACCAGGTTGAAGGTTGGAAATAAATAACCCAGAAATTAGAAATTTATGTTGCTAAAACTCTACTCCACATAGGCTCATATTGTACATAACGCTATTAACCGAACTTACTACTAACTTTACAAAATTAAGGTGAGGAAATAAATAGAACAACAAATTATAATTACTAAAATTAAAGCCAGAATATGGTAAAAGAAGTTCCACTAATAATTGGTGTGCAAAGTTTCAATTTTCTATATAAATTTAAAAATCATTATGTATTTGATAATCTATCATCACAGATTGAAAAGGAACAAACATACTGAAGGTATTATTGAACATATGATATTTAAGGAAGTGTAACAGACGATGTGTTTTATAACGAATACAATCAAACCTATCTATGGTGATGTGCTATGTATTGTTTTATCCAGACTATGTTAATGCAAGTCAACATGGTTGGTGTATAGTAAAAGAAATTATCATATGCAACGCCACCAATTCAAAATGCAAACCACAGTCCTTCTTCTATTATATTAAACTGATGTTAAATAACAGAGTCTCCGCATACTTACAAGGCATCTTAGGTGGCTATGCCGAAAAATGCATATAGAGCCCCCACAAAGCCTAGGAGTTAGCAGGTGCTTCATTACATAAGAGTTAAAGCAATTTCCCCACCTTTTACAATACTCTTCCAGCCCCTTAAATGGAGGGTGATCTCATTGGGGTTCAG